>NC_057799.1:95695227-95872789 GCF_018294505.1 Triticum aestivum
TCCATACTATAATGCGCCGCCACTGGCCAAGCATCCACTGGTCGTTGCCACCGAATACGCGTGCACGGTTGCCGACTTGGAGCCCATGCATTGACGCCTCCCCTTCTCCGTAAACTTCTGCAATGGTGCGTCCCTACTACTTCCAGTCATGGTTTCCCGTGCTCCCGGTCCAAGCCCCGCTGTCTCCTTTTTACTGCCCCAGCTCGTCTCATCCGTCTATTCACGTCTCTCTCCATCATGTAGTGATCTCCTTCCCTCCCCCACTCAGTCGTGCTTCTCCCTCTGTTCGGTCCACACCATCTATGCTCTCAAACCCTTACCCCCTCTCGCAGGAGCGACTGAGCTCAACCTACCAGCCGCCACTTTGGCATCGTTGTTCCTCTTTCTGTTGTAGTTTTGCCGCTATTTCCATTGGTGAAGCGGTACGTCTGTCCATCCCTCATCTTCATCCTTCAATATGTTCTTCTATTGTGTTTACATTTTTCGTTTTCCATCATGGTCTATGGGATTTTTAGTTTGTTCCTGCTCCATCCTTGATGTTGCCTTAAGTTTCAGACTGAATAGAAGCCGCATGTGCAGATCTTGATCAACCACATTGCTTGACAACACATCCCATGTGGTAGATGCATGCCTAAATGCGCTAGCTCATTTTCAGGTTGATTGATTGTTAGACGTTGCATAAGAGACAACATGTTGGCTCTTCAAGCAATGAAATTAGCTAGCATAGTATGCGTGCAATATTTTCATAGGAGTTGTTATTTATCTCATTGTGTTCCTCATTGGCGTAAATTTGTTTACTTAAAATTTTTTCCTGGCCGAATTTAAAAGTAAATTATTACCGGATTATTGGCCACAATTGTACAACATTAGCGGATCTGGTTATGCTGAAGGTATGACCTTTTAAACTGTCACCCATCTTATTTTCAGTAGTAGTCACTGTGACATAGATGAACATGATTACTTCCTAACTCTCAAACAAAGCTTCATACATGCCTCAAGCCCTTGACTAGTTGACCGCTACATGGTACTCCCTCCGTTCGGAATTACTTGTCGCAGAAATGGATGTATCTAGACGCATTTTAGTTCTAGATACATCCATTTCCGAGACAAGTAATTCCGAACGGAGGGAGTAACTTTTTATATTTAACCATTTTTTGGATTGGGTTACCTGAATTGGGTTGCACTATTTTTCTTTGTATTTGTTCCCTTAACTTTAGAATTAGCACTCCTATTTTGGAATTACACAATTATTCCTGTTCTATGTGGTTTGGTTGTCCCTTTGATGCTTCTTCGGCAGTATTGTTCCTATTATACGATAATATAGTTTTAGATTTTGCTTTTTTACATGCATGGACATTCAAATAGACATCAACCATTTCAGATTTGGGCCATTCTTGATTAACAAAACTCATTTTTATTTCACTCTTTAGCTTTCACCTTTGTTGCTATTTGCAAATATGGAGGGTTGTCAATTGTTTCTTCAAGTACGTATGTGTTGCCAAGATTTTAGTAGATCAAGTATATTATTTTATTTGAGTCTTTGCTAATTTCAAATTAGCTATTTTGCACCCCTCTGGCACCACATTTCTTTTATAACATTGTTGATTCTTTAAGTCTATTTAGCCTCATGCCACCACGCCCCAACATTTTCTCGTTTTCCCCTCTTCTCTTTTTTAATGTGCATCCCTCGCATTGAGCTGATTGGCATACTAACATCCTACCGCAATGAGCGAGGAGTCATCTAGTTATAACAAATGTGGGGCAGCCATATCAGGGCACATCTAGTGCGTGGACTCTGTACATTATTTATGTACCCAAGGCCTCGAACATAGTAGGGGAGAGTAAAGCGGTAGGGGAATCAGAAGGAAATTTTGGGAATCGTAGTAGAAAAAACGTTCTATGAATCAAGATCCAGGATCACTATGAAGATGCATACAAGTTTAAACCTGAATCGGATCATTACCAACTCTTAATAGCACTGCAAGAAGAGTTTGTGAAGATCCATTGATATAGATTCCTGCGTCTAGTATTTACAACCTTCGAACGGCTAGAATTTTCTCGCACTTACGGTCCCTCCAACGAAGATACAAAGGACGAACTCTCTACAGATTGAATGTGTATGTGGTCGACGATGCGACAATGTTTCACCGTCGAGAGCTAGGCGTCGCCAGAGAACAAGAGGAGGGAGGAGCAGCCTGCAAATAGGGTGCAACATGTATATATATTTATATGGGGCCAATCAGCCTAGGGTTTGCACAACTTGAGTTACAAGGAAGGCTTAGACGATCAGAACTGTATCCACAACTGATATATTAAATCACAACACACTAAACATAATCTCCCAATCTCTATTCCTAATAGCCCTCTCAATCACAACATTTCCTTATTGGGCACTGCGCCCAATGTTTGTGAGAATTCCACTTGAAGAGCTAGATTTGGTTAAAAAATCAGCCAATTCATTCGAGGATGGTATGAATACAATTTATAACTTCAGTTAAGCTACCCTTTCTTGTACAAAGTGAAAATTTACCTCTATCTGTTTTTCCCCGCACGAAAGACGAGGTTGGTCGAAAGATATATTGCACCCAAATTGTCGCACCATATAGTAGCAACTCTTTCTTGTGGCACACCAAGCGTTTTGAGCAAAGACGGCACCCATACGGAGGTGGAAGTGGTTTCTTCCCACTGACATGCCAAATCGATCGTGTGGGTGTGGAACCCAAACAGAATATTTAGCCTTGTCGTTATACAAACATAGTATAAAGGACTTTGGATAGCTCCTAATACCTTATTTTGTTGTTTCTGTGTAGTTGGTTCACCAAGTTTTCTCCTTTGTATCCGCAGGCCCTCTGATATACTTTTTTCCATGTAGAAAGAGTGCTTCCTTCTATTGAGAGGCTAACTTCTTGGACCCTGTAGGTGTCACTTTACTTGAGTTATCTTACAAAATGTACACCCAATGGCTAACAAGGACCTAGCAGGTTTAACAACCCAGTCCCACTCATCTACGTTTAGGCCCAATTGGTCTCGAAATGTATGCGGCATTTGGTTCCATGCATTGAGAGGTTAACACAGAGCACATCGAAGTACATAATCAAAAGCTTAATATATACATGTACGATGACCAAAGAGATTTGGTTATTTAAAAAAATGTGAGGCAACCTTAGTAGGGCACATCTAGTGTGTCATCTGTTTACATTATTTGTGTACATAAGGCCTCAAACATAGCCGTGGAAAATAAGCGGTAGTCGAAGCATAAGGAAAGTCAGATTCCAAGCCTGCATGGATACTTCTGGGAACATACTTGCTCTCAAAGAAATTAGCATCATTAGACACACAAGGATCTCCTCTAGCATCTAGCCACATGAAAAGCATATAAGAACTTTATATGTACCGCAAGCAACCATCAATATAAGCATAGCATATGCACCAAGAATATACAAAACCATACATGTATGAACAAGAATAAGTCACATAGATATACATCAATAGCAATTTCTAGGTAAATGAAGACAACCACCAAGTCATGGGTAGATTTACGAGTACTGAAAAGTAAAGGAATATAGGTGTCGGCGTCCTGGGAACGGGGGTACCCAGACCTGCCTGCCTACGGCCCACGATGCGGCTCGACCAACGACCTGGTACGGCCCATCTTCAGCAATATCCACTCAAGACCCTCGCGAGGGGCCAAGCCTCGCGAGGCGGACGACACCAAGACCTCCTCAGGGGCAGCCTCGTTAGGCTAGCTCCCGAGGAGCGGAGATATCTATGTAGGGGGCACCTCACGAGGTTCACGTGACGTGAGTCATAACGATCAAGGCCAGGCGGGCGCAAGCGGGCGCAGAGTACCAGTTTCCTCTTTGGTGCTAAAGAGGCAGGCACAGGCGAGGAGTCCTGAGGCGTCAGGCAAAAGTTTCCATATCGGTGCAACAAGACCAAGACCAGCAGGACGGCAGGATGGAGATCACAGCTGAGCCCACAGCTACATCACCACCAGAGCCTTTGGCAGGCAAAGACAACCTTTTGTCAGGATAGCTTGTACTAGTTGTCTCCCTTCAAAATTGGCCGTTGTGGGATCCCTTCCCGCCTAAGATTTGGGAAGAGGACCAAGGCCCCTATAAATAGGACTAGGCACCACCATAGCGGAGGAAAAAGGGGGGACGAGAGAACGAATTTTGGACTGGATCCATTCCACCAAGGCCATCCCACCAGCTCACTGAGCTCTAGAACACCTCTACTCAGGAGGCTGTTCTTACCTTGTACTTGTTCATCCTTTGCCTACAAGGCAATCCACCACACCACACTGGAGTAGGGTATTACAACACAATGGTGGCCCGAACCAGTATAAACCCTCGCGTCTCTTGTTCTTGGGTTCGTCAAGGTAGGCCTTGAGATCATGGTGCGAGCGAGCTAGGGAGAGAGAGTTCTTCGCGCGCACCCCAGTGTTCGAACCTCAAGGGTTTGCCGGAACCCACGATCCGACATTTGGCGCGCCAGGTAGGGGGTGCGCCGAAGCCTTCCCTCCGTCGATCCACGCTCCACTGCTCTTCCGCATCCATGGCCGACGCCCGCCGAGCCGGTGCTAAGCGCCGGGCCGCCCTTGCCGCTCACGTCGCTCAGACGGCGCTCGTTGGCGGACCTCCCCACCGTTCTCCATCACCTGCTGCCAATGCTGCCACCGGCCTGGCCGGAAACGAGCAGCAAGCCTCGTCGCTGCACCCTTCTTTGCGGCGGGACGGACGCACCGCCACCCCGTCGCTGACTCCGGCCGGCTCATCGTCCCTCGCTCATCGCAAGCCCACGGACGCGCAGGCTGCGCTGCTCATGGCACGTGAGCTCCTGCGTTACCGCCCGGTCGACGACCTCTACGAAGATTGGCTGGACCGCATCGCCGAGCTCGTCAGCGCCACTGGAGGCTCTCCTGCATCGTCCCTCTCGCTACCTCGCCCACCTCCAGCTGTGGGCGACGTAGCCCACGGGGCGCCTCCACCACCTCCGCATCAAGACGCAGCCCTCGCACCAAGACGTGCGGCCCCGCAGCGTGACCCACCATGCAGGGCCCCCGTACACGAAGAAGGAAGCTGCCAAGAAGTCCCTCATCCGCAAAAAAACGCTCCTGCACTCCCAACACCACCGCGTCAAGACCGTGTACCGCCTGCGGCGGCGGCGCGTGGATACCAGTACCACGCTTCGCCTCCGCGACGGGCTCCGGTGACCACAGCAGGCTGTCGTGCCTTCACTCCCGAGCTGCGCAGTGTCGTCTGGCCAGGCAAGTTCAAGCCCGACCTGCCTCCGTGCTACGACGGCACCCAGAGTTCCTGCAGCTCTATGAGCTGAGCATCGAGGCGACCAACGGCAACGAGAAAGTCATGGCGAACTGGTTTCCCATGGCCCTCAAGGATGGCGCGCGCTCGTGGCTCCTGAACCTACCCGCGGGATCGATCATCTCCTGGGGCGAGATGGCGAGCATTTCATCGCCAACTTCCAGGGCACTCGTGATCGCCCGCCGGCCGCAAGTGACCTACGGTGCGTCAAGCAGCAGCCAGGGGAGACCCTGCAGAAGTACATCCAGCGCTTCAACAGCGTCCGCCTCAAGATCCCCAAGGTGACGGATGAGGCCATCATCTCCGTGTTCGCGGATGGCGTCCGCGACATCAAGATGAAGGAGGAGCTCGCCATCCATGAAGACCTATGCATGGCCCTGGAGATGTTCAACACGACAACCAAGTGCGCGAGAGCTGAGGAAGGACGCCTTTCTCTCCTCAAACTCCCAGCTGCCGACCAGGAGGACAAGAAGGCCAAGATCAAGGAGTGAAGCGCAAGGGGGCTGCAGTGCTCGCGGCAGAGCCGGAGATGAAGCGCGGCTGTGACCACCCTGAGTCATCCAAGGCCAACCGCTCGTTATGCCCCTTCCACAACGTTCACAACCACAACACCAACGACTGTCAGGAGCTCAGGGCTATCCGTGATGGGAGCTTCGGTCGACGCCCTGAGCACAATGACCGAGGCTACGGCCGAGGAGGAGGACAAAGTGGAGGACGCTGGGACGACCGCGGCCCCCGCCAGGAGTGGTGCGACCGGCCTCGTGAGGACCGCTAGCAGGACCAGCCTCGCGAGGGCGCCTGGAGAGACTGGCCTCATGAGGACCGCCCCCAGGGAAATTCTAGCCTCCCTCTGCTTCCACCACCACCAAGAAGGAACGATGACCATCATAAGGACGAGGGGGCTGGGGGCTTACAGGAGCCGCGCGCCATCGCCTGCATCTTGGGTGGCGCTCAAACCCCAGCCTCTCAGCGTATCTTCAAGCAGTTTGCTCGTGAGGTGAACGCGGTCCCTTCCAGACTCGAGGCCAAGCGCCCACTCAGGTGGTCCAAGTGTGCCATTACCTTCAACTCGTTAGACCAGCTCAAGTGCGCGGCAACTACGGGCGCCCTCCCGATGCTCTGCTCACCCATCATCAGCAATGTCCAAGTCACCAAGACCCACATCGACGGCGGCGCAGGGCTCAATGTTCTGTCTGTTGAGACGTTCGACCGCCTCCAAGTCTCGTACGATCAGCTACAGCCTACCAAGCCCTTCTTAGGGGTGACCGACGGCTCCACCACCCTAGTTGGGCAGGTTCGCCTCCCCGTCACATTCGGCCCGCGCAACAATTACCGCACCGAGCTCATTAACTTCGACGTCGCCCACATCCGCTTGCCATACAACGACATCCTTGGGTATTGACGTCTACTACACAACCTTCTTCTTGTAGACGTTATTGGGCCTCCAAGTGCAGAGGTTTGTAGGACAGTAGCAAATTTTCCTCAAGTGGATGACCTAAGGTTTACCAATCCGTGGGAGGCGTAGGTTGAAGATGGTCTCTCTCAAGCAACCCTGCAACCAAATAACAAAGAGTCTCTTGTGTCCCCAACGCACCCAATACAATGGTAAATTGTATAGGTGCACTAGTTCGGCGAAGAGATGGTGATACAAGTGCAATATGGATGGTAGATATAGGTTTTTGTAATCTGAAAATATAAAAACAACAAGGTAACAAATGGTAAAAGTGAGCGTAAAAGGTATTGCAATGCTAGGAAACAAGGCCTAGGGTTCATACTTTCACTAGTGCAAGTTCTCTCAACAATAATAACATAATTGGATCATATAACTATCCCTCAAGATGCAACAAAGAGTCACTCCAAAGTCACTAATAGCGGAGAACAAACGAAGAGATTATGGTAGGGTATGAAACCACCTCAAAGTTATTCTTTCCGATCAATCCATTGGGCTATTCCTATAAGTGTCACAAACAGCCCTAGAGTTCGTAGTAAAATAACACCTTAAGACACACATCAACCAAAACCCAAATGTCACCTAGATACTCCAATGTCACCTCAACTATCCGTGGGTATGATTATACGGTATGCATCACACAATCTCAAATTCATCTATTCAAACCAACACAGAGTACTTCAAAGAGTGCCCCAAAGTTTCTACCGGAGAGTCAAGACAAAAACGTGTGCCAACCCCTATGCATAGGTTCCTGGGCGGAACCCGCAAGTTGATCACCAAA
Source organism: Triticum aestivum (assembly GCF_018294505.1). Lineage (NCBI taxonomy): Eukaryota > Viridiplantae > Streptophyta > Magnoliopsida > Poales > Poaceae > Triticum > Triticum aestivum. The sequence continues at coordinate 95,702,783 of NC_057799.1, forward strand.
ACATACATCAAGTGGATCACGTGATATCCCATTGTCACCACAGATAAGCACGGCAAGACATACATCAAGTGTTCTCGAATCCTTAAAGACTCAATCCGATAAGATAACTTCAAAGGGAAAACTCAATCCATTACAAGAGAGTAGAGGGGGCGAAGCATCATAGAATCCAACTATAATAGCAAAGCTCGCGATAAATCACGATCGTATCATCTCAAGAACACGAGAGAGAGAGAGAGATCAAACACATAGCTACTGGTACATAACCTCAGCCCCGAGGGTGAACTACTCCCTCCTCGTCATGGAGAGCGCCGGGATGATGAAGATGGCCACCGGTGAGGGATCCCCCCTCCGGCAGGGTGCCGGAACAGGGTCCCGATTGGTTTTTGGTGGCTACAGAGGCTTGCGGCGGCGGAACTCCCGATCTATTCTGCCCCCGAAGGTTTTTAGGGTATATGGACATATATAGGTGAAAGAAGTCGGTCAGGGGAGCCACGAGGGGCCCACGAGGGTGGAGGGTGCGCCCAGGGGGTGGGCGCGCCCCTGCCTCGTGCTCTCCTCGTTGATTCCCTGACGTGCACTCCAAGTCCCCTGGATTGCTTCTTTTCCAAAAATAACTCTCTGTGACACCCAAGTTTTTATTTGGATTTTTCAAAAGATTTTTATTTAACTTGAGGGGAGTGATTTAAATTTTTCTTCAAGAGAACTCTCCCTCTCATATAATTTTTCCTTATGGCAAAAACTTTATTGGGATTCACCCAAGATCTGCCTTTGGTCTTGGAAGTCCTTGCTTTTCATTTCAACTCAAGACAAAAGATTTTTCATTTGGGAAAAATAAATTTTGAAAACCTTTTTGAATTTTTGCACTATGGCTTTTGGAAAGTCCTTTGCCACTTTCAACAATTCCTCCTTGCCATGGCCCTAGTGCAAATGCTCTCTCCTAACCCTTCCCTCACCTTTGGATCATGTTTTACAGAAAATCCAGCAAGTTGAACCTCCCCATGTATCTATTTCCATTCAAATTATATTCAAACAAATTTCTGTCCTCTATTCTACCACTTGGAGATTTACAAAGGAACTCCATTTTCTGTTTTAATTTTTGCCACCAAACCAACTCTCCCTCCTAGTCCTTTGAAACCCCAACCTAGAACTATGAAGATCCACTGGTCTTCAGTTCAAAATTTTCAAACTACACTTGCTGCAAGTTTGGACCAGATTTGTCAAATTTGGTGAAATTCATTCAAAACCTTCTCCAAAAATTCCAAGTAAAATCAGGCAGCCCCTGGGTGCTTTGAGTGGTCATCTCACCAAGTTACAGCTCCAGAAAAATTTATCTCATGGCCAAAACCTCCTGTCGAACACCTGCAGTGCATGGTCATTGTCAGGTTCAGAGTTTCAGAGATTCAGTCAAGTGGCTGCTGTCGTTTTCTTCAGAAGCGGACGTCGATCTCGCCAGTGCCACCGCGTCGCCTTGCTCCTCGTCCCCGCTCTCTTGTTCCTGCACCGCACGAACGCCTGGCGCCTTGCGGGCGTCGGCGACGAGCAGCAGAAGGTGCGCCGCCCCGTGACCGATGCCGGCGGCGGCTTTGCGGACGCCAGCGGGAGACACGGCGCCGACGACGCCACCCATCGCCGCCCAAACCACCGGAGCTCGCCGCGTGGCCTTCCACTCCGCCGAACGCGCTGCCGCTCTCGTCGTGAACTGCAGGGCGCGGAGCGCGCTCTCTGCCGCCTTTGAGCCCGTGCGGTCACCTCACCGTGGACCGACGCCATTACGCCAAGACCAACCCCGTTTAGCTGTAAAACGAATCCAGTAACCTCCACTGATGCTGCCCGGCCGCTCAAACCACCTGCCAACCCACTGCTCCGCCGTAATCGCTCGCCGGAGATTCTCCGTTCACGGCCACCCCGTCGATCTGCCTATAAATAGAGGCCCCGAGCTTCAACTCGAGCACCCACCAGCCCTGCACTCCCCCTAGAGCACGCCTAGCCACTGGAAGAGCCCCGAGGAGGTCTCCTTCCTCGACTCCGGCCGCCGCGACCCGCCACGGGATCCAGCCCGATTCGCCCCCGTGTGTGCCCCTCCGCCTCCATTCTCTTGCCAGTAGCTTCACCTTGCATCACTCGTTCTGACCCGCGCCTCAATTCGTAGTTTGCAGCCCTCCACCGGAGTTCCCCATCCTCACCCGAGCCGCCGTCCGCCGGAGAAAGTGCCGCCGTCGACGTGGTGCTCCCCGTTGGACGAGTCGACCACCCACCGACGCGGAAGAAGGCGCTGAAGCTCTTGGTACCCTCCGTTTCTCCTAACTCGCCGTGGTTCGACGCCGGCGTCCACCGCAGTCTTCGGGCGCCGGCGAGCTTTTCAAACCTGACATGTGGACCCCGCGTGTCAGCCTCTGTTCTTTTATTCGCGAACCGTTTTCTGTTGGCGCCTTCGGGCAAAATACGTCTTCTCCTTTGCGCTTGCGCATTCCCAGCCGAAGCGTTTTCTGTTTTCTCAGTTAAAACCCTGGAACTTTTCTGTTTCATTACAGATAAGTCCCTGGACAGAAAACTTTATAACTTTTTAATAAAAAGGTATTTTTGAGTGATTCTTTTTCTGACAATCTTCAAATTTTGTCTAGTTTTTTATGGGATTTATTTGAAAAGTATTTGGAAAAGTCTCTGTGTATGTGTTGGTTTTCACGTTAGTACCCGTTTCGTGATTGCCGTAGGTTCCGGGAGAGGTGAAGGGGCCGCGAACTTCGCCGAGCTAGACTCCGACGTCTCCGAACCAGGCAAGCATGTTTTGAACATTTGATATGACAGATGGTTTTCATGTTCACGTGAAAGTTTTGTGCGTGGCATATGAGTGTCGGTAAATGCCTCGTTGCTTGTAAGGCAACGACCCGGTTGTTCCAGAGTTGCGATGATCTCTGATGAGAGATGGCCTAATCATGTGATGACATGAAGGGCAGCAAGGTGGTACTGTTGTAGCATACCAGCCTTGTGTCATCCGACTCTTCCGACGTTAACATGGTTGGAGCCGTGTTATCGTTCTTTCCCCATATCGTGCTACCACATGTCTCATTGCCAGGGTGCGGTTCAGTAAGTTGGTAACCTCTTTCCGTGTACACACCAAACAGAGAGGCCGGGATGATGGTACCTTGGCCCAGGATTAAAGCCAGTCATCCGGTCAGGGGGCATGGGTGTTTTCGGTTGGGACCGAGAGGGGGGGGCACCCCCTTAGAGCGCGCGTATAAAAATTTGATCCCATGCTACGCGAGGTTGTAGCCTCCGCGTCTCAAGGTTTTTCTTGGACGTTGCCGAGGGTGATCCCTGGCTTCGGATGGTTGAATTGGGTGTGTACTGGTTAGACGTGTTCCTTCCAAAACACCGTAGACGGAACTAGTCCCCGTGACTACTGAAATCCGTTGGCTGTGGTTAAGTACAAACTCTGCAGAGTCAATTCTTTTCAAATCATCATATCCATGATCAAGCAGTGTAAGTATTATATCCATATCCATCTGTGTGAAAAACTTGTCCCCGGAGAACAAGCTCAAGTGGTAAATTCAGATTTATTGTTATTCCTGTGGATGGACTAACTTTATATTTGTCTCATGCTTGTGATACTTATGTTCCCGAACCAATGTATTATTGAGTGGTGATATAAGCCCTTTATGAGACGTCGCGCAGACGTCCGACTGTGGCGTGTTCTTGTTCTTTACTTTAAATATAAGCCCTTTCTGTGATGTCGCTCAGACGTCCGACTGTGGCATGCACTGCCTTTATTTTCTGTAATAAGCCCTTTATGTGGTGTCGCCCTGACGCCCGACTCTGGCATTATTATTCCGCATTTTTCCTCTCGAGGAGTCTTTCAGACACTCGTTTGGCATCAGTATTATAATTTTTGCAGTTTCCGCTCGAGGTGTCATTCAGACCCTCGCTTGGCACCCAGTATTTATTACCTCTATGTCTGATCGCACTGGTTAATTTGTTCATGTGCTTCATGTTTACATTTATTATACCTTATGTCCGAACTGTCTTGCGAGTACTTTCATAGTACTCACCTGGCTTGTTGATTTGGCCAGATGTTGACGAAGGCGATCTCTTGGATGAAGAGTTTGATAGCGCGTCCGACGCCTAGAGGAGTCCCAGTCAGTCCTGCGCGATCCCGGATTTTGGTCACTTGTATTGTTTACGCTTCCGCCACCCGCAATAAGTCTTCTCGAGCCTCACTCCGACGCTCGATGAGTTGTAGTCTTCTGGAATCATATCACTCGCTTCGCGGTGATATTTCCACCACCGTTATTATCGTGAGTTAGTAGTTGCCACCCTATCCGCCGTTTTGTTTTAGCGGCGTGCATGTAATAAATTGTTGGGCAGTCCCTGCTCAACCTTGTATTATATTTAGTACTCCTGATATTTTTCTTCTGTGACCAAGATATTGTCTATCAGTGAGAAGGAATTCTTCTTCGCTGGTCCGTAAAAGGGATCGGTCTCTCAATAATTATTTTATTGAAAAACCGGTCGCGACAAGCTTGGTATCAGAGCCAGGCTGACTGTAGGAAGCCACTAGGTGTGATCGCTAATCGGTTATTAGCGTCTTTTGCGCTTTTTCAGCATTTTGCAATTGTAGCTATTTTCTGTTGGTCATCATAAATTTATGACATGACTACTCAGAATTTTTGCCTACTTTTGTAGATGGCTGGCGGCAGCTGTGAGAATCGAGTGTTCACCAACGTGCCCGAGGGGTTTGTCAAGCTCCTCGTCTCCATCACCAAGCTCGCGATCGGGCCAGCAGCTCGCCCGGAGTTCACACTCTATCAGCACAAGCTCTGTGACGACGTGTCTATGCACCAAGCTGTGGTGCAGTTCAGGGGAGGACGTTCTGCTGCTCGTCACTTCCGTTTTACGGGAAGGGCCATGCCTACGGAGAGGCATGCCATGCAGATGGCTGCCCGTGAGGCGATAGCTCGCCTTCGGGACATCCTTCCTACGATGAAGACTCGTCGCTACCGCTACCTCCCATGCCATGTGCCCTACACCAGCCACTATCCGTTCGCCTGCCATCGGGGAGAGCGAGATGAAGCCATCGAGATGGTTGTGGAGTATCTCAAGGCTCTGGAGGAGTCTTTCGACAACCTCGTAGATGATCTTGTGGCTGCCCGCATGGACTTAGTCCGGGGCGGTCCTGCCAGCAGGAAGGAGCTTCTCCACACGGCGCCGCCTTTGACATTCGTCTCGTCTTCAGCCTCGTATGCACCGGCCGTTTTGGCCACTGCTCGCCGTCTGCCTACCACTGAGGAGTTCGACCGAGTCATCGCTCCTACTCCAGTCAGAGCCGCACCGCCTGCCGCACGCGCCCTACCACCAGTCGCCCCCGCACCATCACCGCAGCGCAGCGTCCCGCGCCAGGAGCCAGCTAGAGAGGAGGAGGTTGATTCTCCTGGACCGCTGAGCCTTGCCATCGGCAAGGGGAAGGAGATCTTCACCATCTCCGACTGAGAGCACCGAGTAGCAGCGTGTCATGCCTGCTTGTATGATGTGTTGTTTTATCTGTACGCTAGTTTGTATTGGTGTGTTTGCTGCCTTCCGGAGTAGGACGCTAGTTTTAATAACATGTCAGGATTGTGTACGCGCATCCTGAGTGCTGTATCTTGTGTTTGCTTTTCGCATGTAAGGTTTATGTTAAGCACTTCTTCTCCATGGAAAATCATTTGTGTTTCTTTGAAAACCTTGAAACCTTTTTATTTTTGCCTTTGCGAGACTTTTGTGCCACACAATTTTTTTTCTCATGGGTTTTGCAAATAATACCCCAGACTGGAAAAATGTCTCGCACATGGACTCGCTCCATGCCCAATCAGCCAGAAGAGGTTTACGGGACACAGACCAGCAACAATTTCACTCAGGGTCAGTCCAGCCAACAAGACAGCGAAGTGGCACTGTCTCAAGTATGCCGTCTCTTCGAGCAAAGCCAGCAACAGCACCAAGAGATGATGAACCATGTCATCAACATGGGAAACCACCGTGAACCCTATCAACCCCATTCCAAGTTATCTGAATTACAGAAGACTCGCCCCTCAACTTTTGCTCACACCGACAGACCGCTGGAAGCCGATGATTGGCTTCGTGAGATTGAAAGGAAACTGATTATTGCTCAGTGCTCAGATCATGAGAAGGTGCTTTATGCACCACACTACCTTACTGGAGCAGCCGCAGCATGGTGGGAAAACTTCCTACACATGCATCCCAGGGAACACAACATCACCTGGGAAGAGTTCAAGGAAGGCTTCCGTGGGGCACACATCCCCAGGAGCATCCTAAAGATCAAGAAGAGAGAGTTCGATGACCTGAAGCAAAGAGGCATGTCAGTGACCGAGTACAATGGTCAATTCACCCAGCTGTCTCGTTATGCCTACGACGAGCACATGACAGAAAACAAGAAGATGGAAAAATTCCTGGACGGCCTAGCACCAGCGTTAAGATGCCAACTGATCATGCACACCTTTCCGGATTTTAAGACGCTGGTGGACAAGGCCATCACCCTGGAGAATGAGCGCCGTAGTCTGGAAGATATCCGCAAGCGAAAGAGGGACAAGACGACTCTTGCCCGCAGCAACCGAGGCAAGACTGAGGTCCCAAGGACAGACACAAGGAGATCCACAACTACTGAGCCAAGACCCGTCGGACAATTTCATGCCAGAGACAAGGAGTTCACATACCGTCCAGGGGTCACCTGCTATGCTTGCGGTCAACAAGGGCATTATGCTAAACAGTGCCCGAAGCCAAGAGACTCGGCACCCAAGCCGAACAATGGTGGAAACAATCCAGCCCCCAAGCGCAACAACTTCAACCCCAGCAACAACCACAGGAAGGGTCACCTGAACCATGTGACCAGGGAAGAAGCGCAGAATGCCCCAGACATCGTGCTCGGTACGTTCCCTGTCAACACAGTACCTGCCACGGTTTTGTTTGATTCTGGAGCTTCCCATTCGTTCGTTTCGAAGAGTTTTGTTTCGCAACATGGTTTTCCGATACTTCCCTTGGAAAAATCTATGATCATCAAGTCCCCCGGAAATAAGCAAATCGCTCAAGGTTACTGCCAAGGAGTGGTCATTGAGTTCGAAGGACTACAATTCCACGCGAATCTCATCGTGTTGGAAAGTAAAGGACTGGATGTCATTTTAGGGATGGACTGGTTGACCACCAACAAAGGAGTCATCGACTGTTTCAATCGGACAGTGATTCTCACTCACCATCACGGCAAGACTATAAGAGTTTCTGCCCAAGAAAGGCCACGATCACAGCAACCAAAACTGAACAAAATGGACATTGCAGAAGTGAGGAAAGTTCCAGTGGTATGCGAGTTCCCTGATGTGTTTCCTGAAGAACTACCAGGCATGCCACCAGACCGAGAGATCGAATTCAGCATTGAACTAGCACCTGGCACCGCTCCCATCTATAAGAAGCCTTATAGAATGGCACCCTCAGAATTGGTGGAGTTGAAGAAGCAGATAAAAGAATTATTGGACAAAGGATTTATTCGAGCCAGCTCCTCACCATGTGTGACACCCAAGTTTTTATTTGGATTTTTCAAAAGATTTTTATTTAACTTGAGGGGAGTGATTTAAATTTTTCTTCAAGAGAACTCTCCCTCTCATATAATTTTTCCTTATGGCAAAAACTTTATTGGGATTCACCCAAGATCTGCCTTTGGTCTTGGAAGTCCTTGCTTTTCATTTGGACTCAAGACAAAATGTTTTTCATTTGGGAAAAATAACTTTTGAAAACCTTTTTGAATTTTTGCACTATGGCTTTTGGAAAGTCCTTTGCCACTTTCAACAATTCCTCCTTGCCATGGCCCTAGTGCAAATGCTCTCTCCTAACCCTTCCCTCACCTTTGGATCATGTTTTACAGAAAATCCAGCAAGTTGAACCTCCCCATGTATCTATTTCCATTCAAATTATATTCAAACAAATTTCTGTCCTCTATTCTACCACTTGGAGATTTACAAAGGAACTCCATTTTCTGTTTTGATTTTTGCCACCAAACCAACTCTCCCTCCTAGTCCTTTGAAACCCCAACCTAGAACTATGAAGATCCACTGGTCTTCAGTTCAAAATTTTCAAACTACACTTGCTGCAAGTTTGGACCAGATTTGTCAAATTTGGTGAAATTCATTCAAAACCTTCTCCAAAAATTCCAAGTAAAATCAGGCAGCCCCTGGGTGCTTTGAGTGGTCATCTCACCAAGTTACAGCTCCAGAAAAATTTATCTCATGGCCAAAACCTCCTGTCGAACACCTGCAGTGCATGGTCATTGTCAGGTTCAGAGTTTCAGAGATTCAGTCAAGTGGCTGCTGTCGTTTTCTTCATAAGCGGACGTCGATCTCGCCAGTGCCACCGCGTCGCCTTGCTCCTCGTCCCCGCCCTCTTGTTCCTGCACCGCACGAACGCCTGGCGCCTTGCGGGCGTCGGCGACGAGCAGCAGAAGGTGCGCCGCCCCGTGACCGATGCCGGCGGCGGCTTTGCGGACGCCAGCGGGAGACACGGCGCCGACGACGCCACCCATCGCCGCCCAAACCACCGGAGCTCGCCGCGTGGCCTTCCACTCCGCCGAACGCGCTGCCGCTCTCGTCGTGAACTGCAGGGCGCGGAGCGCGCTCTCTGCCGCCTTTGAGCCCGTGCGGTCACCTCACCGTGGACCGACGCCATTACGCCAAGACCAACCCCGTTTAGCTGTAAAACGAATCCAGTAACCTCCACTGATGCTGCCCGGCCGCTCAAACCACCTGCCAACCCACTGCTCCGCCGTAATCGCTCGCCGGAGATTCTCCGTTCACGGCCACCCCGTCGATCTGCCTATAAATAGAGGCCCCGAGCTTCAACTCGAGCACCCACCAGCCCTGCACTCCCCCTAGAGCACGCCTAGCCACTGGAAGAGCCCCGAGGAGGTCTCCTTCCTCGACTCCGGCCGCCGCGACCTGCCACGGGATCCAGCCCGATTTGCCCCCGTGTGTGCCCCTCCGCCTCCATTCTCTTGCCAGTAGCTTCACCTTGCATCACTCGTTCTGACCTGCGCCTCAATTCGTAGTTTGCAGCCCTCCACCGGAGTTCCCCATCCTCACCCGAGCCGCCGTCCGCCGGAGAAAGTGCCGCCGTCGACGTGGTGCTCCCCGTTGGACGAGTCGACCACCCACCGACGCGGAAGAAGGCGCTGAAGCTCTTGGTACCCTCCGTTTCTCCTAACTCGCCGTGGTTCGACGCCGGCGTCCACCGCAGTCTTCGGGCGCCGGCGAGCTTTTCAAACCTGACATGTGGACCCCGCGTGTCAGCCTCTGTTCTTTTATTCGCGAACCGTTTTCTGTTGGCGCCTTCGGGCAAAATACGTCTTCTCCTTTGCGCTTGCGCATTCCCAGCCAAAGCGTTTTTTGTTTTCTCAGTTAAAACCCTGGAACTTTTCTGTTTCATTACAGATAAGTCCCTGGACAGAAAACTTTATAACTTTTTAATAAAAAGGTATTTTTGAGTGATTCTTTTTCTGACAATCTTCAAATTTTGTCTAGTTTTTTATGGGATTTATTTGAAAAGTATTTGGAAAAGTCTCTGTGTATGTGTTGGTTTTCACGTTAGTACCCGTTTCGTGATTGCCGTAGGTTCCGGGAGAGGTGAAGGGGCCGCGAACTTCGCCGAGCTAGACTCCGACGTCTCTGAACCAGGCAAGCATGTTTTGAACATTTGATATGACAGATGGTTTTCATGTTCACGTGAAAGTTTTGTGCGTGGCATATGAGTGTCGGTAAATGCCTCGTTGCTTGTAAGGCAACGACCCGGTTGTTCCAGAGTTGCGATGATCTCTGATGAGAGATGGCCTAATCATGTGATGACATGAAGGGCAGCAAGGTGGTACTGTTGTAGCATACCAGCCTTGTGTCATCCGACTCTTCCGACGTTAACATGGTTGGAGCCGTGTTATCGTTCTTTCCCCATATCGTGCTACCACATGTCTCATTGCCAGGGTGCGGTTCAGTAAGTTGGTAACCTCTTTCCGTGTACACACCAAACAGAGAGGCCGGGATGATGGTACCTTGGCCCAGGATTAAAGCCAGTCATCCGGTCAGGGGGCATGGGTGTTTTCGGTTGGGACCGAGAGGGGGGGCACCCCCTTAGAGCGCGCGTATAAAAATTTGATCCCATGCTACGCGAGGTTGTAGCCTCCGCGTCTCAAGGTTTTTCTTGGACGTTGCCGAGGGTGATCCCTGGCTTCGGATGGTTGAATTGGGTGTGTACTGGTTAGACGTGTTCCTTCCAAAACACCGTAGACGGAACTAGTCCCCGTGACTACTGAAATCCGTTGGCTGTGGTTAAGTACAAACTCTGCAGAGTCAATTCTTTTCAAATCATCGTATCCATGATCAAGCAGTGTAAGTATTATATCCATATCCATCTGTGTGAAAAACTTGTCCCCGGAGAACAAGCTCAAGTGGTAAATTCAGATTTATTGTTATTCCTGTGGATGGACTAACTTTATATTTGTCTCATGCTTGTGATACTTATGTTCCCGAACCAATGTATTATTGAGTGGTGATATAAGCCCTTTATGAGACGTCGCGCAGACGTCCGACTGTGGCGTGTTCTTGTTCTTTACTTTAAATATAAGCCCTTTCTGTGATGTCGCTCAGACGTCCGACTGTGGCATGCACTGCCTTTATTTTCTGTAATAAGCCCTTTCTGTGGTGTCGCCCCGACGCCTGACTGTGGCATTATTATTCCGCATTTTTCCTCTCGAGGAGTCTTTCAGACACTCGTTTGGCATCAGTATTATAATTTCTGCAGTTTCCGCTCGAGGTGTCATTCAGACCCTCGCTTGGCACCCAGTATTTATTACCTCTATGTCTGATCGCACTGGTTAATTTGTTCATGTGCTTCATGTTTACATTTATTATACCTTATGTCCGAACTGTCTTGCGAGTACTTTCATAGTACTCACCTGGCTTGTTGATTTGGCCAGATGTTGACGAAGGTGATCTCTTGGATGATGAGTTTGATAGCGCGTCCGACGCCTAGAGGAGTCCTAGTCAGTCCTGCGCGATCCCGGATTTTGGTCACTTGTATTGTTTACGCTTCCGCCACCCGCAATAAGTCTTCTCGAGCCTCACTCCGACGCTCGATGAGTTGTAGTCTTCTGGAATCATATCACTCGCTTCGCGGTGATATTTCCACCACCGTTATTATCGTGAGTTAGTAGTTGCCACCCTATCCGCCGTTTTGTTTTAGCGGCGTGCATGTAATAAATTGTTGGGCAGTCCCTGCTCAACCTTGTATTATATTTAGTACTCCTGGTATTTTTCTTCTGTGACCAAGATACTGTCTATCAGTGAGAAGGAATTCTTCCTTGGTGGTCCGTAAAAGGGATCGGTCTCTCAATAATTATTTTATTGAAAAACCGGCCGCGACACTCTCCCGGAGATTTCATTCCGTTTGGACTCCGTTTGATGTTCTTTTTCTGCGAAACACTGAAACAAGGGAAAAAACAGAAACTGGCACTGGGCTCTGGGTTAATAGGTTAGTCCCAAAAATAATATAAAAGTGTTTAATAAAGCCCATAAACACCCAAAACAGATAATATAATAGCATGGAACAATCAAAAATTATATATATGTTTGAGACGTATCAGCATCCCCAAGCTTAATTCCTGCTCGTCCTCGAGTAGGTAAATCATAAAAATAGAATTTTTGATGTGGAATGCTACCTAACATATTTATCCATGTAATCTTCTTTATTGTGGCAAGAATATTCAGATCCATAAGATTCATAACAAATGTTTAATATTGACATGAAAACAATAATACTTCAAGCATACTAACAAAGCAATCATGTCTTCTCAAAATAACACGGCGAAAGAAAGTTATCCCTACAAAATCATATAGTCTGGCTATGCTCTATCTTCACCACACAAAATATTTAAATCATGCACAACCCCGATGACAAGCCAAGCAATTGTTTCATACTTTTGATGTGCTCAAACTTTTTCAATCTTCACGCAATGCATGAGCGTGAGCCATGGACATAGCACTATAGGTGGAATAGAATGGTGGTTGTGGAGAAGACAAAAAGGAGAAGATAGTCTCACATCAACTAGGTGTATCAATGTGAGTGAGTAGGGATTGCCATGCAACGGATGCACTAGAGCTATAAGTATATGAAAGCTCAAAAAGAAACTAAGTGGGTGTGCATCCAACTCGCTTGCTCACGAAGACCTAGGGCATTTTGAGGAAGCCCATCATTGGAATATACAAGCCAAGTTCTATAATGTAAAATTCCCACTAGTATATGAAAGTGACAACATACGAGACTCTCTATCATGAAGATCATGATGCTACTTTGAAGCACAAGTGTGGTAAAAGGATAGTAGCATTGCCCCTTCTCTCTTTTTCTCTCTTTTTTTGTTTTTTTTTTGTTTTTTTTGTTTTGTTTTTTTGGGCCTTCTCTTTTTTTTGGCCTCTTTTTTCTCTTCTTTATTTATTTTTCGTCCGGAGTCTCATCCTGACTAGTGGGGGAATCATAGTCTCCATCATCCTTTCTTCACTGGGACAATGCTCTAATAATGAAGATCATCACACTTTTATTTACTTACAACTCAACAATTACAACTCAATACTTAGAACAAAAATATGACTCTATGTGAATGCTTCCGGCGGTGTACCGGGATGTGCAATGACTCATGAGTGACATGTATGAAAGAATTACGAACGGCGGCTTTGCCACAAATACAATGTCAACTACATGGTCATGCAAAGCAATATGACAATGATGGAGCATGTCATAATAAACGGAACAGTGGAAAGTTGCATGGGAATATATCTTGGAATGGCTATGGAAATGCCATAATAGGTAGGTATGGTGGCTGTTTTGAGGAAGGTATATGGTGGGTGTATGATACCAGCGAAAGGTGCGCGGTATTAGAGAGCTAGCAATGGTGGAAGAGTGAGAGTGCGTATAATCCATGGACTCAACCTTAGTCATAAAGAACTCACATACTTATTGAAAAAATCTATTAGTTATCGAAACGAAGTACTACGCGCATGCTCCTAGGGGGATAGATTGGTAGAAAAAGACCATCGCTCGTCCTCGACCGCCACTCATAAGGAGGACAATCAATAAATAAATCATGCTCCGACTTTATCAGATAACGGTTCACCATACGTGCATGCTACGGGAATCACAAACTTTAACACAAGTATCTCTCAAATTCACAACTACTCAACTAGCATGAATCTAATATCACCATCTTCGTATCTCAAAACAATCATAAAGAATCAAACTTCTCATAGTATTCAATGCACTTTATATGAATTTTTTTATTATATCCCTCTTGGATGCCCATCATATTGGGACTAAATTCATAACCAAAGAAAATTACCATGCTGTTTAAGAATCTCAAAATAATATAAGTGAAGCATGAGAGTTCATATATTTCTTCAAAATAAAGCCACCCCCGTGCTCTAAAAGGATATAATTAAGTGAAGCACTAGAGCAAACGACAAACTACTCCGAAAGATATAAGTGAAGATCAATGAGTAGTCGAATAATTATGCAACTATGTGAAGACTCTCTAACATTTTAGAATTTTAGATCTTGATATTTTATTCAAACATCAAGCAAAACAAAATAAAATGACATGACGCTCCAAGAAAAACACATATCATGTGGTGAATAAAAATATAGCTCCAAGTAAAGTTACCGATGAACGAGGACGAAAGAGGGGATGCCATCCGGGGCATCCCCAAGCTTAGTCTCTTGGTTGTCCTTGAATATTACCTTGGGGTGCCTTGGGCATCCCCAAGCTTAGGCTCTTGCCACTCCTTATTCCATAGTCCATCGAATCTTTACCCAAAACATGAAAACTTCACAACACAAAACTTAACAGAAAATCTCGTGAGCTCCGTTAGCGAAAGAAAACAAAACACCACTTCAAGGTACTGTAATGAACTCATTCTTTATTTATATTGGTGTTAAACCTACTGTATTCCAACTACTCTATGGTTTATAAACTATTTTACTAGCCATAGATTCATCAAAATAAGCAAACAACACACGAAAAACAGAATCTGTCAAAAACAGAACAGTCTGTAGTAATCTGTAACTAGCGCAAACTTCTGGAAATCAAAAAATTCAGCCAAAATAGGAAGACCTAGAAAATTTGTTTATTGATCTGCTGCCATTGAAATCAGTAATTTATCACGTTCTGGTGATTTTAAACAATTGTTTTCGTGAGCAGAGAGTTTCTGGAATTTTCAGCAAGATCAAATAACTATCATCCAAGAAGATCCTATAGGTCTTACTTGGCACAAGCACTAATTAAAACATAAAAACACATCTAAACAGAGGCTAGATGATTTATTTATTACTAAACAGAAACAAAAAACAAGAAACAAAAATAAAATTGGGTTGCCTCCCAACAAGCGCTAACGTTTAACGCCCCTAGCTAGGCATGATGATTTCAATGATGCTCACATAAAACATAAGAATTGAAACATAAAGAGAGCATCATGAAGAATATGACTAGCACATTTAAGTATAACCCACTTCCTATGCATAGGGATTTTGTGAGCAAACAATTTATGGGAACAATAATCAACTAGCATAGGAAGGCACAACAAGCATAACTTCAAAACTTTAAGCACATAGAGAGGAAACTTGATATTATTGCAATTCGTACAAGCATATGTTCCTCCCTCATAACAATTTTCAGCAGCATCATGAATGAATTCAACAATATAACCAGCACCTAAAGCATTCTTTTCATGATCTATAAGCATATAAAATATATTACTCTCCACATAAGCAAACTTCTTCTCATGAATAGTAGTGGGAGCAAACTACACAAAATAATTATCATGTGATTGAAAATTAAGATTGAGATGATAAGTTTCATGGTTATCATTATTATTTATAGCATACGTGTCATCACAATAATCATCATAGATAGGAGGCATGCTTTCATCATAGTAAATTTGCTGATCAAAGCTTGGGGGACAAAAAATATCATCTTCATCAAACATAGCTTCCCCAAGCTTGTGGCTTTGCATATCATTAGCATCATGGGTATTCAAAATTTCATACTAACAACATTGCAATCATGCTCATCATTCACATATTTTATGCCAAGCATTCTATATAATTCTTCTTCTAGTACTTGAGCACAATTTTTCTTCCCATCATTTCACGAAAGACATTAAAAAGATGAAGCATATGAGGCACCCTTAATTCCATATTTTTTGTAGTTTTCGTTTATAAACTAAACTAGTGATAAAACAAAAAACTAAAAGATTCGATTGCAAGATCTAAAGATATACCTTCAAGAACTCACCTCCCCGGCAACGGCGCCAGAAAAGAGCTTAGTTGACGGGGTGTGAGTGCCGCTTACCTAGCCTCCCCGGCAACGGCGCTAGAAAAGAGCTTGATGTCTACTACACAACCTTCTTCTTGTAGACGTTGTTGGGCCTCCAAGTGCAGAGGTTTGTAGGACGGTAGCAAATTTCCCTCAAGTGGATGACCTAAGGTTTATCAATCCGTGGGAGGCGTAGGTTGAAGATGGTCTCTCTCAAGCAACCCTGCAACCAAATAACAAAGAGTCTCTTGTGTCCCCAACACACCCAATACAATGGTAAATTGTATAGGTGCACTAGTTCGGCGAAGATATGGTGATACAAGTGCAATATGGATGGTAGATATAGGTTTTTGTAATCTGAAAATATAAAAACAGCAAGGTAACAAATGGTAAAAGTGAGCGTAAACGGTATTGCAATGCTAGGAAACAAGGCCTAGGGTTCATACTTTCACTAGTACAAGGTCTCTCAACAATAATAACATAATTGTATCATATAACTATCCCTCAACATGCAACAAAGAGTCACTCCAAAGTCACTAATAGCGGAGAACAAACGAAGATATTATGGTAGGGTACGAAACCACCTCAAAGTTATTCTTTCTGATCAATCCATTGGGCTATTCCTATAAGTGTCACAAAGAGCCCTAGAGTTCGTAGTAAAATAACACCTTAAGACACACATCAACCAAAACCCAAATGTCACCTAGATACTCCAATGTCACCTCAACTATCCGTGGGTATGATTATACGATATGCATCACACAATCTCAAATTCATCTATTCAAACCAACACAGAGTACTTCAAAGAGTGCCCCAAAGTTTCTACCGGAGAGTCAAGACAAAAACGTGTGCCAACCCCTATGCATAGGTTCATGGGCGGAACCTGCAAGTTGATCACCAAAACATACATCAAGTGGATCACATGATATCCCATTGTCACCACAGATAAGCACGGCAAGACATACATCAAGTGTTCTCAAATCCTTAAGGACTCAATCCGATAAGATAACTTCAAAGGGAAAACTCAATCCAATACAAGAGAGTAGAGGGGGAGAAGCATCATAAAATCCAACTATAATAGCAAAGCTCGCGATACATCAAGATCGTATCATCTCAAGAACACGAGAGAGAGAGAGAGAGATCAAACACATAGCTACTGGTACATACCCTCAGCCCCGAGGGTGAACTACTCCCTCCTCGTCATGGAGAGCGCTGGGATGATGAAGATGGCCACCGGTGAGGGATCCCCCCTCCGGCAGGGTGCCGGAACAGGGTCCCGATTGGTTTTTGGTGGCTACAGAGGCTTGCAGCGGCGGAACTCCCGATCTATTCTGCCCCCGAAGGTTTTTAGGGTATATGGACATATATAGGTGAAAGAAGTCGGTCAGGGGAGCCACGAGGTGCCCACGAGGGTGGAGGGTGCAACCAGGGGGTGGGCGCGCCCCCTGCCTCGTGCTCTCCTCGTTGATTCCCTGACGTGCACTCCAAGTCCCCTGGATTGCTTCTGTTCCAAAAATAACTCTCCCAAAGGTTTCATTCCTTTTGGACTCCGTTTGATATTCTTTTTCTTCGAAACACTGAAACAAGGGAAAAAAACAGAAACTGGCACTGGCCCTGGGCTCTGGGTTAATAGGTTAGTCCCAAAAACAATATAAAAGTGTTTAATAAAGCCCATAAACATCCAAAACAGATAATATAATAGCATGGAACAATCAAAAATTATAGATACGTTGGAGACGTATTAGGTATCCAGCCCTGGGCAAGTTTATGGCGGTGATCCTTCACGGCTACAACGTCCTCAAGATGCCAGGGAGCGGCGGCGTCATCTCGGTCGCCTGTGAGGAAAAGGATGCAGTGTGCTCCCTCGAGCGCGCTTACTAGGCGGTAGCAGCCGAAGACCTAGACAACGAAGGCGCCCTGTACCCTCCTGAGGTCATCCCGATAAGAAGAAGCAGCTACTCCACTAAGGGCCTCAGGAGAGTGGCGTTTCTAGCGGCACCACCTCGGGACTTGCGCCCACGTACGGGGTGTTGGTGTCAAAACCCGCAGATCTCGGGTAGGGGGTTCCGAACTGTGCGTCTAAGGATGGAAGGTAACAGGAAGCAGGGGACATGATGTTTACCTAGGTTCGGGCCCTCTTAATGGAGGTAATACCCTACTTCCTGCTTGATTGACTTTGACGAGTATAGGGGTTACAAGAGTTGATTTACCTCGAGATCGTGATGGCTAAACCCTAGATGTCTAGCATCTATGATTATGATTGCCTCTATGGACCAAACCCTCCGGTTTAAACAGACATCGGAGGGGGCTAGGGATGTACAGAGTCAGTTTACACAGAAAGAAATCTTCATATCCGAACGCCAAGCTTGTCTTCCACGTCAAGGAGAGTCCCCTCCGGACATGGGGGGAAGCCTTCTATCTTGTACCTTCACGGCATATCAGTCCGGCCCACGTCACATAGCCCGGACGGGGGGACCCCCTAATCCAGGACTCCCTTAGTAGCCCCTGAACTAGGTTTCAATGACGATGTGTCCAGTGCGCAGATTGTCTTCGGCATTGCAGGGCGGGTTCCTCCTCCGAATACTCCAAAGTAGTTGATCAAAAGAACTATATCCGGCTCTGCACAACAGTCACAACCCAGAATCACAAGGGCAAAATACTTAAACAAAAATAAGGTTTGTCTTCTGAAAACTTTACTGGGGGGACGTTATGTCCAGCCACTTCATTATTTCGAATCATTTTTTGACCTCCTGTTTCGCGTTTCGAGACGCAGCCTCTAGCAACACGTCTTGTCAAAGCAGAGATCGTGTCCTTTTATTGCGGGATCTTCATCAATACGAGTTTGGGTAATCCAACCGTGCTGTTCGCATGACCCCTTGGGAATAGGCGAGGTTTAAGGCTCGTTGGGGGATGCTTGATATCCACTGCCTTTATAAGAAGACTGGGATCCCACTTTTTACCTCACGCCTTCTTCCTCCTCGGCCCATCTGCCCCCGAGCTCCAGTGCCCAAGTCTCAAACTTTCTCCCTTGCCACCAACCATTCCAGCCATGTCCGGATCTGGAGTGCAAGGCAAGTGGATGGTGTCCTCTGTTATGGAGGGAAACATCCAGGAACTCCGGGAAGCGGGGTACCTGGCCAAAGAAATCGTCCATCGGCTCCCTGCTGAGAAGCAGATCATTCCCACCCCGGAGCCCAATGAGAGGGTAGTTTTCATCCCCCACTTTCTCCGCGGGCTAGGGTTTCCTCTCCACCCCTTCGTCCGCGGGCTCATGTTCTATAACGGGCTAGGTTTCCACGATCTAGCCCCGAATTCCTTTCTCTACATCTCGGCGTTCATCGTCGTATGTGATGCGTTCCTCCGCATCCCCCCACTTCGGCCTGTGGCTCAAGGTCTTCAATGTGAAGCCAAAAGTGGTGACGGCCAACACGCAGAGTGCGGCGGCGCCATGGTTAACAAGCTCCCCAACGTCACTTGGCCCAATGGGACCTTTGTAGAGACAGTGAAGGGGTAGCAGTAGGAGTGGTTCTACATCACGGAACCTTGCGACGCCACCTGGGCTGCTGCCCCTGAGTTCAAATCTGGTTCTCCAATGCGGCTAGTATCATGGATTAACAAGGGCCTGGATTGGGCATCAACTGACGAGGTGATGATGCTGCAAAAGCGCGTCAAGGGTGTAATAGAGAAGGACACCAGCCTCGCTGATGTGATCCAGGTGATGCTTTTTCGCTGGACTCTCCCCTGCCAGCGTCGGACTCTCTATATGTGGAAGTTCGAACCGGCCAGTCCTCAGACCTTGCAGCGGTTCTTCGGCATGATGCACGAAGAAATATGGAAGCTGCTTTTCAAGGCCCAGAAGTCGTGGCCAGAAACGACCGAAGACCTCGGCCTCGACCATGCTCATCCGACCACGCCAATAAGTTTTTCTGATTTCCAAATCATAATTTCGACTTGCACTCCCCATCTGCACGTTGAGCCTTCCATTATTTCTTCAGGGTTGGACAAAGAAGGTGGAGTGGATCCATTGTCTGGCTCCACTGCCCGAAGACCCAGCCATCCCTCTCCTAACGAAGATGCTGGTCCCGGCGCCATACTGATACGTCTCCAATGTATCTACTTTTCCAAACACTTTTGTCCTTGTTTTGGACTCTAACTTGCATGATTTGAATGGAACTAACCCAGACTGACGCTGTTTTCAGTAGAATTGCCATGGTGTTGTTTTTGTGCAGAAATAAAAGTTCTTAGAATGACCTAAAACATCACGGAGAATATTTTTGGAATTAATAAAAAATATTGGCGAAAGAATCAACACCAAGGGGCCCACACCCTATCCACGAGGGTGGAGGGCGCGCCTACCCCCCTAGGGCGCGCCCCCTGCCTCGTGGGCCCCCTGAGGCTCCACCGACCTCAACTCCAACTCTATATATTCACGTTCGGGGAGAAAAAAATCAGAGAGAAGGATTCATCGCATTTTACGATATGGAGCCACCGCCAGGCCCTAATCTCTCTCGGGAGGGCTGATCTAGAGTCTGTTTGGGGCTCTGGACAGGGGAATCCGTCGCCATCGTCATCATCAACCTTCCTCCATCACCAATTTCATGATGCTCACCGCCGTGTGTGAGTAATTCCATCGTAGGCTTATTGGACGGTGATGGGTTGGATGAGATTTACCATGTAATCGAGTTAGTTTTGTTAGGGTTTGATCCCTAGTATCCATTATGTTCTGAGATTGATGTTGCTATGACTTTGCTATGCTTAATGCTTGTCACTAGGGCCCGAGTGCCATGATTTCAGATATGAACCTATTATGTTTCCATGAATATATGTGAGTTCTTGATCCTATCTTGCAAGTCAATAGTCACCTACTATGTGTTATCATTCGGTAACCCCGAAGTGACAATAATCGGGACCACTCCCGGTGATGACCGTAGTTTGAGGAGTTCGTGTATTCACTAAGTGTTAATGCTTTGGTCCAGTACTCTATTAAAAGGAGGCCTTAATATCCCTTAGTTTCCAATAGGACCCCGCTGCCACGGGAGGGTAGGACAAAAGATGTCATGCAAGTTCTTTTCCATAAGCACGTATGACTATATTTGGAATACATGCCTACATTACATTGATGAACTGGAGCTAGTTCTGTGTCACCCTATGTTATAACTGTTGCATGAGGAATCGCATCCGACATAATTATCCATCATTGATCCATTGCCTACAAGCTTTTCACATATTGATCTTTGCTTAGTTACTTTTCTGTTGCCACTGTTACAATTACTACAAAACTACTACTGTTACTTTTGCCACCGTTACCGTTACTTCCATACTACTTCGCTACTAAATATTTTGCTGTAGATACTAAGTCTTTCAGGTGTGGTTGAATTGACAACTCAACTGCTAATACTTGAGAATATTCTTTGGCTCCCCTTGTGTCGAATCAATAAATTTGGGTTGAATACTCTACCCTCGAAAACTGTTGCGATCCCCTATACTTGTGGGTTATCAAGACTATTTTTTGGCGCCGTTGCCGGGGAGCATAGCTCTATTCTTTGAGTCACTTGGGATTTATATCTGCTGGTCACTATGAGGAACTTGAAAGATGAAAGAACCAAGATTTTTCCTCAACTACGAGGGGAGGTAAGGAACTGCCATCTAGCTCTGCACTTGATTCAACTTCTGTTATGAGTAAATTTGCGACACCTACACCTGCTATTGATTCTAATATGTCGCATGTTATTGATGATGCCACTTCTGCTATGCATGATGCTTTTGATGAAACTACTTCTATGCTTGATAATATTGTGCCACTAGGTGAATTTCTTGATGAACAACTTGCTAGGGTTAGAGAGAATGAAATTATTGAAACTGGTAATATTGATGAAAGTGATGATGAAGATTCCCCCCTAGATATGAATTGCCTGATGTGCCTGAGGGTTATGTTATGGATGAAGAAAATGCTAGAGACTTTTTTGCTTGCAAAGATAGATATGATCTTAAGAAACTGTTAGTTAAGCTGAAAGAAAAGTCCTTGAATGCTAGAATGAAATATGACCCTGCTTTTTCTACTTCACCTATTTGTATTTCTGATAAGGATTATGATTTCTCTGTCGATCCTGAGTTAATCACTTTGGTTGAATCTGATCCTTTTTATGGCTATGAATCTGAAACTGTTGTAGCACATCGTACTAAATTGATTGATATAGCCACCCTACTCACTAATGAGGAAAAATTCGTTACTACTATATCCTTAAGTTATTTGCGTTCTCATTAAAGGGTGATGCTAAAACATGGTTTAGTTCTCTTACTCCTGGTTGTGTGCGTAGTCCCCAAGATATGATTTATTACTTCTCTGCTAAATACTTCCCCGCTCATAAGAAACAAGCTACCTTAAGGGAAATATATAATTTTGTGCAAATTGAAGAAGAGAGTCTCCCACAAGCTTGGGGGAGGCTTCTCTGATTACTTATTGCTTTGCCTGATCATCCTCTCAAGAAAAATGAAATACTTGATATCTTTTATAATGGACTAACCGATGCTTCAAGAGACCACCTGGATAGTTGTGCTCATTGTGTTTTTAGGGAAAGAACTGTTGATCCAGCTGAATTGTTATTGAATAATATACTTAGTAATGATAATGATTGGACACTCCCTGAACCAACTCCTAATCCAACTCCAAACAAAAGGGGTATTCTATTTCTCAGTCCTGAAGATATGCAAGAGGCAAAGAAATCTATGAAAGAGAAAAGGGTATTAAAGTTGAAGATGTTAAGAATTTACCACCTATTGAAGAAATACATGGTCTTGATAACCCGACACAGGTAGTAAAGGTAAATTCTCTCTATATATTTGATGAAGGTGATATTCCTCGTAATAAGTCTGCTAGCCAATGCTTAGATGAGTTTGATAATTTTATTGTTAAACAAGAAAACTTCAATGCTTATGTTGGTAGACAATTGAAACGAAATGCTTATATGATTGAACACTTGAGTGATTATATGTCTAGAGTTAAAGGTGAACTTAAACTCATTAGTAAACATGCTTCTATGGTTACCACTCAAGTAGAACAAGTGCTTGAAGCACAAGATGATTTGCTCAATGAATTAAATAATAAGAAAAATGATAATGATGTTAGAGTTATGACTAGAGGGGGTAGAATGACTCAGGTACCTTTGTATCCTGAGGGCCACCCTAAGAGAATTGAGAAAGATTCTCAGAGAACTAATGTTGAAGCTCCTAGTCCTTTTAAAAAGAAGAAACGAAAAATGATAGGACTTTGCATGCTTCTAGTGAACCCGTTGTTGACACACCTGAGAATCCCAATGATATTTCTATTTCTGATGCTGAAACACAATCTGGTAATGAACATGAACCTAGTGATAATGTTAATGATGATGTTCATGTTGATGCTCGACCTAGCAATAAAATGATGTAGAGATTGAACCTGCTGTTGATCTTGATAACCCACAATCAAAGAATCAACGTTATGATAAGAGAGACTTCGTTGCTAGGAAGCACGGTAAAGAAAGAAAACCATGGGTTCAGAAACCCATGCCCTTTCCTCCTAAACCATCCAAGAAAAAGGATGATGGGGATTTTGAGCGCTTTGCTGAAATGATTAGACCTATCTTTTTGCGTATGCGTTTGACTGATATGCTTAAAATGAATCCTTATGCTAAGTATATGAAAGATATTGTTACAAATAAAAGAAGATACCGGAAGCTTGCCAATTATACTTTTAAAGGTGGAATACCTAAGAAATAGGAGATCCCGGAGTACCAACTATACCATGCTCCATTAAGAGAAACTATGTTAAAACTCCTTTATGTGATCTTGGAGCCGGTGTTAGTGTTATGCCTCTCTCTTTATATCGTAGACTTGATTTGAATAAGTTGACACCTACTGAAATATCTTTGCAAATGGCCGATAAATTAACTGCTATACCTGTCGGTATTTGTGAGGATGTGCCTGTTGTGGTTGCAAACGTTACTATTTTAACGGACTTTGTTATTCTTGATATTCCTGAGGACGATAGTATGTCGATTATCCTTGGTAGACCCTTGTTAATACTGCAGGAGCTTTTATTGATTGCAACAAAGGCAATGTCACTTTTCGTGTTAATGGTAATGAGCATACGATACACTTTTCGAGGAAACAACCTCAAGTCCATAGTATTAATTATATTGGAAAAATTTCAACGATTATTATTGGAGGTTTTGAATTTCCTCTTCCTACTGTCAAGAAGAAATATGATATTCTTATTGTTGGGAACGTGCATATCCCCGTTGAGGTAACCTAGTATTATTCGAAATTTCTCTGGTTCCATGTTATTCGAAAATAGTTTGTTAACAAGACTTGATCAACCTTGTTAGTGGATTCCTTTTGATGGGCATGAGATGGATGAAGTTAGAAAGCACAAATTTAGGTACCCTCCTTTTACTTTCTGTTATTAAATTAATTAAAGCAAAAATAGTATTTTCTATCTGTTTTCTAAATTATCCTGCTTGCAATAAAAAATACCTTGAAAATAAAAGTTCTCCAAATGTCTTGAAAATGAAATATGATTTTTTGTAGAATATTTAAGAATATCTGGCACTAAGAACACACCAGGGGGAGCCATCACCCGGCCACGAGGGTCCAGGGCGCGCCCACCCCCTGGGGCGTGCCCCCCTGCCCCGTGGGCCCCACGTGGACCCCCTCCACTTATTCCAGCACCCAATCACTTCGTCTTCCTCCAGAAAAAATCCTCCCATAGCTCAAACCCGTGTTCTAGCTCATCTTGCTGCCATTTTCGATCTCCTTGCTCAAAGCTCCATTCACAAAACTATTTGGGGAGATTGTTCTTCGGTATGTGACTCCTCCAATGGTCCAATTAGTTTTTGTTCTAGTGCTTTATTTATTACAAATTTTTGCTGCTTAGGTGACCCTGTTCTTGAGCTTGCATGTCAAATTTGTATGGTCAAAAGTAGTTTTAATGCATGATATAGTCTCTAGGAACTTGTGGGAGTAGTTGCTATCAATCTTGTTGGGTTTGGTTCACTTTTATTTTGAGTCACTAAAAATTTCAGAAATTTTTCAAAGGAAGAAATATGTTTAGGAAAATATACCAAGGTGGTTACTCAAGGAAGCAAGGACCAAGGCTCGCGATACGTGAGCCGGACGATGAACCACCAAGGGAAGCTCAAGTGCGGCCTTGCGAATGGCTGTCAGAGGAGTTTATGGTCCGGACATGCATTAAGGAAGAATTTGACGCGTATGTGCGTAATGCTGATCTTGAGGGTTTCGTGTCAGATAAGTGCCCGCAATACCACTACCTAACTAATTCCTTTGTGAGAAGGTTTAAACTTACATCCTCGCGCAATTCTCACACTGTTTTATTTGATCTATATGATAAATCATATATCATGGACCTAGAAGATTTTAATGTTGCTTGTAAACTCCCGCAGTGGGGTAATGTTAGTGAACCTCGCAAATCTGAATATAAAGATTTTCTTGCTAGTATCACTGTGGGGGAATCTAGAGAAATCACACAAGCTAACATAGGCAGCATTCATTTCCCTGCCATACACTATTTCGCTCTCTTCATAGGTAGATACATTAACGGTAAAGATGAGGCCTGTCACATGTGTGTTCCAGATCTTTGTGTCCTCAAAAGTGCGGTATTAGGTGATAAACAATACAGCTTGGGGGCTATTGTTGCATGAAGGTTGCATCTTAACGGTTTAAGTGGAGATTTGTTTGGTGGAATTTATGCAACTCATGTAGCTAATTATCTTGATGTACCCATACATGAAAATGATATTAGGTTGCCTCCTGCTTATCTGGATTATAATGCTATGGTTCGCCATCAGTTTGTTGAGAGGAATGGACAATTCCTCCAGTACCAACTAATCTTTGACAGACGTCGCACTGTCCATATTGCTCTCCCTGCTCCTACTTTCTTTGACTTTCAGGCAAAAAGGAGATATGTTATAACTAGGGAGGAGGCGAACGAGTACGAGAGGAGGACGGAGGCAGCTCGCCTCCAAGCTACAGCTCTTGAGGCAGTAGCTGCTGCAGCTCAGTACGATCCCAGCTACAACTTTGGATATCCGTCAGGCCAGCCATGGCCATAGACCAACTTAGGCCAAAAGCCTAAGCTTGGGGGAGTACGTATTTCTCACCGACATTACATTCATGTTTACATACTCATTCTAGTTGTCGGTGCTCATACTTTTTCATTGTACCATCCATGCTAGTTTATTTTCTTTTCTAAGTCTTTTTCCTATGTGTTTGAAAAACCTTAAGAAAAAATCAAAAAAATTAGTTGTAGCTTTTAGCTAGTTTACTTCCATGCCTGTAGTAATAATTAAAAAGAAAACCCAAAAAGATTTCTCGTTTTCTTTTTTTTGTTGGGAGCTTTCCCATGTAAATAGTTTTATTTTATTTCTTTTCTTTGGGGGTCGAGAGGGGAAGATCATGATGAAAATGTTGAAGTGGCTCTCATATGCATTATTGTTGATTTAATCAACAACCCATATTACCTTGTCTTCTCCCTTATATTAAATGCTTGCAGATTCCAGTTTAGTCCAATGGACGTGCACTATTATTATTATCCACACCGTTCGGCAGTGCGAGTGAAAGGCAATAATGATGATATATGATGGACTGATTGAGATGAGAGAAGCTGGTATGAACTCGACCTATCTTGTTTTTGTAAATATGATTAGTTCATCGTCCCTGATTCATCCTATTATGAATGAAACATATTTGCAATGACAATTAGAGATTATAGTTGCTCATGCCATGCTTAATTAGCTAGGAGTTTATAATGGTCTACCTTGCGTGCCAACATGCTATTAAAATGGTTATGATGTGGTATGATAGGGTGGTATCCTCCTTTGAACGATTCGAGCGGCTTGACTTGGCACATGTTCACGCTAGTTGAAACAAAATCAACATAGCCTCCACGATATTTATGTTCATGGTGAATTATATCCTACTCATGCTTGCACTCAGTGTTGATTAATTTTAATGCATGTTCATGACTGTTGTCGCTCTCTAGTTGGTCGCTTCCCAGTCTCTTTCTAGCCTTCACTTGTACTAAGCGGGAATACTGTTTGTGCATCCACTTCCATAAACCCCAAAGTTATTCCATATGAGTCCACCATACCTTCCTATATATGCGGTAATTACCTACTGTTCCAAGTAAATTTGTATGTGTAAAAACTCTAAACCTTCAAAGGAAATTCTGTTTTGTATGCTCGAATAGCTCATGTATCAACTAGGGTTGTCTGTATCTTCCATGCTAGGTGGGTTATTCTCACGAGGAGTTGACTCCGCTCCTCATTCACGAGAAAATGGCTGATACCGGGATGCCCAGTCCCATGCTTAAATCAAAATAATTGCAAACAAAACTCCCCCAGGACTGTTGTTAGTTGGAGGCACCCGTTGTTTTGGGCAAGCCATGGATTGATGCTTGTTGGTGGTGGGGGAGTATAAACTTTACCATTCTGTTTGGGAACCGCCTATAATGTGTGTAGCATGGAAGATATCGAGATCTCTTGGTTGTTATGTTGACAATGAAAGTATACCACTCAAAATATTATTTACCTTTGTTTCAAAACTCGAGCTCTGGCACCTCTACAAATCCCTGCTTCCCTCCGCGAAGGGCCTATCTTTACTTTTATGTTGAGTCATCACCCTCTTATTAAAAAGCACCAGCTGGAGAGCACCGCTGTCATTTGCATGCATTACTATTAGTTTACATTGAGTATGACTGTGACTGGATCTCTTTTACCATGAATTACAATGTTTAGTCAGTCCTTGATCTTCAGGGTGCTCTGCGCTTATGTTTTGCGGTTTCAGAAAGGGCTAGCGAGATACCATCTTGTTATATCATATTACGATTGTTTTGAGAAAGTGTTGTCATCTGAGATTTATTATTATTGCTCGCTAGTTGATTATGCCATTGATATGAGTAAACATGAGACCTAAGTGTTATTGTGAATATGGTTAGTTCATAATCTTTGTTGAAAACTTAAATGCTGGCTTTACATATTTACAACAACAAGAGCAAACAGAGTTTGTAAAAGTTTTTCTTTATCACTTTCAGTTTGTCAACTGAATTGCTTGAGGACAAGCAAAGGTTTAAGCTTGGGGGAGTTGATACGTCTCCAACTTATCTACTTTTCCAAACACTTTTGCCCTTGTTTTGGACTCTAACTTGCATGATTTGAATGGAACTAACCCGGACTGACGCTGTTTTCAGAAGAATTGCCATGGTGTTATTTTTGTGCAGAAATAAAAGTTCTCGGAATGACCTGAAACTTCACGGAGAATATTTTTGGAATTAATAAAAAATACTGGCAAAAGAATCAACACTAGGGGGCCCACACCCTGTCCACGAGGGTGGAGGGCGCGCCCCCTGCCTCGTGGCCCCCCTAAGGCTCCACCGACCTCAACTCCAACTCAATATATTCACATTCGAAGAGAAAAAATTAGAGAGAAGGATTCATCGCGTTTTACGATATGGAGCCGCCGCCAAGCCCTAATCTCTCTCAGGAGGGCTGATCTGGAGTCCGTTCGGGGCTCCGAAGAGGGAAATCCGTCGCCATCGTCATCATCAACCTTCCTCCATCACCAATTTCATGATGCTCACCATCGTGCGTGAGTAATTCCATCATAGGCTTGCTGGACGGTGATGGGTTGGATGATATTTACCATGTAATCGAGTTAGTTTTGTTAGGGTTTGATCCCTAGTATCCATTATGTTCTGATATTGATGTTGCTATGACTTTGCTATGCTTAATGCTTGTCACTAGGGCCCGAGTGCCATGATTTCAGATCTGAACCTATTATGTTTTCATGAATATATGTGAGTTCTTGATCCTATCTTGCAAGTCAATAGTCATCTACTATGTGTTATGATCCGGTAACCCCGAAGTGAAAATAATCGGGACCACTCCCGGTGATGACCGTAGTTTGAGGAGTTCGTGTATTCACTAAGTGTTAATGCTTTGGTACGGTACTCTATTAAAAGGAGGCCTTAATATCCCTTAGTTTCCAATAGGACCCCGCTGCCACGGGAGGGTAGGACAAAAGATGTCATGCAAGTTCTTTTCCATAAGCACGTATGACTATATTTGGAATACATGCCTACATTACATTGATGAACTGGAGCTAGTTCTGTGTCACCCTATGTTATAACTGTTGCATGAGGAATCGCATCTGACATAATTATCCATCACCGATCCATTGCCTACGAGCTTTTCACATATTGATCTTTGCTTAGTTACTTTTTCGTTACCACTGTTACAATTACTACAAAACTGCTACTGTTACTTTTCCCACCGTTACCGTTACTTCCATACTACTTTGCTACTAAATATTTTGCTGCGGATACTAAGTCTTTCAGGTGCGGTTGAATTGACAACTCAACTGCTAATACTTGAGAATATTCTTTGGCTCCCCTTGTGTCAAATCAATAAATTTGGGTTGAATACTCTACCCTCGAAAACTGTTGCGATCCCCTATACTTGTGGGTTATCACGTACTAGGCGCCGGAGAAGAAGGCCAAGAAGAAGGGCAAGGAGACCAGAATTGGCCTCCGCCGTAAGGGCACTTCTGACACTGTGTCCGGAGATGCCGACACTCTTTCCTCCCTTGAGGTAGACGAAGACGAAGAAGACGAGGAGGAAAGAAATTCTCCCCTCAAGGGGGAAAGAAGAAAAGGGCGGCCTCTGTCGAACTAGAGGCAGAGGCGTCCAAAAGGGAGAAGATATCCCTCCCGGATGACTCGGATTCAGACACCGAAGTCATCCCCCAGCAAAGCCCCAGGCCGGATCGTAAGTGTTTTAAAGATTCCATCTACATATCCGGTCTTTTACAGTTTGTAGGGTAACATGTTTATTATGTATTTCAGTCCGGTCCATTATCCCCCGAGCAATCATCGTCGTCGGGGAACTCGTTGGCGCCGGAGATGATGGAGAGCGAAACGCCTCCACAAACTTCTCCACCCCGAGCCCCGGATGACAGCGAGGTGTTGTCCCAAAGGGCTTCTCTAGGCCAGGGGGAGACGGGGAAGGCTACTGAGACGGCGCCAGAGGGTAAAGCCTCGTCTGCCGAAGACATGGGGGATACTACCCCCATGGCAACTGACGACGGGGGGCTAGATCAATCCGGCCTTCAGCCGAATATCGCTTCAGAGACCCACATGGTTCCGGAGTCGAGCAAGCATCCCCCTTCAAGAGAAGGAGGAGGTCAAACTCCACCGGCGACCTCTACCAATCCAGAGGCGTCGAATATGTTGAGGGAAGCACTCCAATGTGCTTCCATCGTGGAAGAACACCGTACCCTGATGGGTACGGTGGTTGAGAAAGTTCAGTCCGCCAAAAGTGGTGTGAACGATGCTTTCACTAGCCTGTTAACAGGTTTTGAGGTAAGTGATATAACATGTTTTAGCCACTTTTCATATTGGAAGAATATGCATGTATATAGATAGTAGGCCATGAGACTCTATTTAGCTCTTCGGAAAAAGGGGCTAGACAGAGGATCAAATATTTGCAGGGATAACCATGCTTATCTATTTTGATAAACAGGCTTCACTGTTAGCATCCTCAACTAAGGATGCTGAAGTTTCCGAACTCCAGCGGAAACTGAAGCTGGCCGATGATGAGATCGACCGTATTAACAAGTGGTTCGATGAGGCCCAAGGTATGCTTTTTTTAAAGACCCCTTTTAAGCTTGAATTATAAAGCAAACCTTAGAGTTTTAAGCCCATGTGTAACTATGAACGTGTGTAGGCAACGCGACTGAGGTCGAGGCCCTCAGGAGTGCGCTTGCCGAAGCCAAGGAGGAGGGAAGGGTAAGCAAAGCAGCCACAAACAATGCGGCTAAAGAAGTGGAGGCCGAAAAGGCCTCCCGCCTTCAGTACGAAGAAAGGGTGACCAAAGTAGAGCATGCACTCCAGGAGGCCGCCACCAAATGTGAGTCCTTGGAGGAGAGGAACAAGGCCCAAACGGCCGATCTCACCAAGGCTCTTCAGGCTGCCAAGGAGGCACGGTCCAAATCTTGGGCTGCTCACGAGGAGATCAAGCAAGCCGGACAGATAGCAGCCGGTAAGCCTTTTCTTTTACAGAGTATATTTGGCGGTCGAAGATATGCTTTGCTAAACCGACTGTGGAGTGCTCCAGACGCTTTTGCGGATCTCCCGAGGAGTGCTGCTGATGCCGCCCAATATTTCCGGACCCAAGATGGGAACGAGATGGAGAAGCTATTCTGGTCGCAGTATTTGGCGCCGGAGCGGCCAGAGCTGCTGAACAATCAGATGATGCAGCTGGCGGAGCCGCACAGGATGTCTGGTTTGGCCATGCAGGACATCATAGTCCGGTTATGGCCCGCCGGCCCATTCCGAGCAGCTACTTCGGCCTGGTCAAGCGACTAGGTGACGCCTTGCCCAGATAGAAGCGGTAAAGCGCTCGGCATGCATTGAGGGTGCGCAGATGGCCTTTGCTCGAGTGAAAATGCACTGAGCCAAAATGAAGGCCGCCAGCATCATCGTTGAAGGTCCGCATGGCGACAGGCTCACCGCAAGCCAGAGCGCTACTTCGATGCTATCCTGGAGGGTGCCCGTTTGATAGAGGGCCAGTGCTCGAAGGATACCATATTCGAGTAAATGTACCCAAACTGGCCCGACCTTGTACTATAAACCAAGGCCTTGTAATATATTTATGTTGTTTATCTCTAACTGTTTTCCTCCAGTGCGGCCATTTTTATTATTCTGAAAGTTTGCCAGTCGTCGGCTTCAGCCTCCACGCATATAATACGGGGTGTTCGGAATAACGTATGTATCACTCTTGACCCAACATCTTGGTCCGTGAAGGAGGTGATTGACGTAGTGAACCAGGCAATCAGACTGTACGGCTTTAACACTTTCACTTAGCCATAGGAGTTTCACAATGGGGTTGTAAGATAGCCCTGGTGCATATGCGGCTATCGAATTTGGATGCCTTAGACGCGTGACTGAAAAAGATCAGCCCCTCGTGTGATACGGAGAAAATTGCTATAGATTTAATAAGTCCCTGAATTGCTGACCAGCTCACGCCGCATGACGATAGTCACTTTTTGGCTTTCTCTACTGAGGTGCTTGACCGGGCCAGCCGGAAACACAATCGCAGTAGTTCTCCCTTTACTACCTTAGCCGAAAATGGAACGTAAGGTAGCAAGCACAGGAGCCGGGCAACCCAACTATTGACCAAAGACGTAATTCGGAGCCGATGCATATAATGCAGTATTCGGGACGCTGAAGTGTACTCTGAGAGTGTTCGGACTTTGACGATGTATATGTGGCTTTGAATAAAGCCCCTGGCGCTTAAGTCGTACCAAGGTGTATATGCCAATGTAAGCATAAAAATGGGAAAACAGAAGGAGGGCCAATACCAAACAAGGCTGAGCGAAACTGTTTCCATTATAATCTGAGTGGTACGTCCAAACGCATCGTACAGAAGATGCAATAAGCATCACGGCTATTTTACATGCTGAGAACAAGGGAAAGCTGTATACAGGTCCCAAAGTTGAACAGATGATCCAGAAGATCATGTGGGCATTCTGCGCACGTCTGCGCCGCTTTTCACCTTGGCTTAAGATCCTTTGAGAGGACCGATAATCCAGTATATATAAGGGTCCTAGAAGGGTGCCCTTGCTAGCTCTAGAAATTGATATGAGCTGTAAAGAATCTGGAAAAATAAAAAGAAAAAAAATAAAAGAGAAAAACAAAGGTGGGTCAATATGTAGGTCTGGATGGGGTCGAGCCATATCGTGGACCCGATGTTTGGTATGCCTGCGTCTTTGCCCATGGTATTTTTAACGCATAGTTATGTACACGCAGTACGCATGCCGCTACTAGGCTAAGGGTTTGACGGAGGCCAGATTGCTAATCGAGCTCTGGACGAGCCGGACTGTTACTCTGCGAGGAAGATTGCATGCCGCCCTGTACTTCGGCCGCGAGGGCCGCGGTGTGCTCCTCAGTACGGAGGGAGCGCTCCATGTTTCCATTGACTGTTATAATGCCACGGTCTGGGCATCTTGAGCTTTAAATAGGCATAGTGCGGGACCGCGTTGAAACGAGCGAAAGTAGTTCGTCCGAGCAGTGTGTGATAGCTGCTGCGGGAGGGGGCGATGTCGAAGACCAAGTCCTCGATTCAGAAATTTTCTGGCGAGCCAAAGATGAGTTCCAGTGTTATGGATCCTGTGCAACAGGCCCCTACGCCGGGTATGTCAGTGCACAAAAGTAGGGGCTCTCCTTTTTTACCCCTTTACTTATGCACGGGCAGTCAGAGCCACGCCCGCGGCCACACCAAGGAGGGCAGAGGATGGAAACAAAGGCACAAGACGGCCAAAGCAACGCCAGAACAGAGACACAAAGAGCAAGAGGGCGAGGTGGACTCCCGCGGCAAGACCCTTGCCGGGGTGGCCTCCGCGGCTCCGGCAAGATCCTTGTCAGGGCAACTTGCCCAACGCCAGCAGAGCGCGCCACCCTTGAGCCAAGGGCTCCAACACCATCAACCACATTGGAACCAAGGCTCAGGAAGCACCTCCGTGGTGGCATGCAGATCTTTGTGAAGGTCATAAACATACAAGATCAGATGAGGACGAGAAGACGACGATCCTCAGCGGGATCCTTGCCGAGGAAATCCACGAGACCCCCGGCAAGACCCTTGCCGGGGACGACCGTGATGCCCCGGCAAGACCCTTGCCGAGGACACTCGCGAGGCCATGGCCAGGCCCACAGCTGCCAAGGCTCCACCGCCATTCCCATACAGCTGCCAGCCCAACCAGCTGAGCAGGCACCTGCGTGGCGGCGCACGGTCTCCAAGCCAACTCGGCAAGCACCTGCGTGGTGGCATGCAGATCTTCGTGAAGACTCCACCACCGCACCAGCCCAGCAGCTAGCCAACGTGGCACTACTACACCTCATCAGCTCGGACGCGCATCGGAGCTAGGCGAGGCGGCGACAGCTGGGACGAGCTTCCTCGCCGTCCCCGATAAAGCAAGGAGGGCACGTTGGCATCGCATTAAATGCGTTTGTCCGACGGTGCCAGAGGATAAACTGGGCCACTGTATACCTTTCCACCTCCTGTGTGCCACTGTAGCAGCCCCTTTGTCTATAAAATGGAGGCCCGAGGCGTACAGGAGAAGGATTCGGATCTTTTGAACTAGACACCCACCGCAGCTAGTTCGAGAGCACAAAAACACCCGGATATATACACCAAAGCAGGACTAGGGTATTACGCATCCTCGCGACCCGAACCAGGGTAAAACGATCTTTGTGCTGACTACCAGACCCGCTCTTTGCACAACCCCGCGCCCGCCAACCGTAGAAGGGATCCTAGTGATTCCATAGGTGTCGTTTCCACCGACATCTTTGGCGCGCTAGGTAGGGGCTGCGCAGTTGTGAAAATCCGGTCTAGAAGTTAGCCTAGCAGTTCTTCATCACCATGGCTCCCAAGAAGAAGATGATCACGAAGATTGGTTCATCGGGAGCCGAACGGCCCATACCAGTGCGGGCGAGTGGTGGGGCAATCGCGGACGGAAGCCGAGGCGCGGCCCGCGAACACCCAAATCACTCTGGCAGTCAAAGCCAGGCGAGCGGTGTCGTTCGTGCGCAAGACGACGGGCCGCACACCGCCCAATCCAAAGACGGAGCCAGGGCCCCCGCAGGCGGCACGGGACCCTCTAAGGGCGGCGTCGTGGCACCCATGGGCGGCGCGGCGACCTCCAAGACGCCGGCGCCGGCGCCCACGACGCGCTCTTCCCAGGTCGTGCGCGACGAGTGCTACCTCTTGAGCACTGCGTTGGTTTTCCCTTGAAGAGGAAAGGGTGATGCAACAAAGTAGCGTAAGTATTTCCCTCATTTTTTGAGAACCAATGTATCAATCCAGTAGGAGGCCACGCACGAGTCCCTCGCACATACACAAACAAATAAATCCTCGCAACCAACGCAATAAAGGGGTTGTCAATCCCTTCACGGTCACTTACGAGAGTGAGATCTGATAGATATGATAAGATAATATTTTTGGCATTTTTATGATAAAGATGCAAAGTAAAGAAAGCAAAATAAAAACGGCGCCAGAACTAGCTTGTTGTCGGGAGATTAATATGATGGAAAATAGACCCGGGGGCCATAGGTTTCACTAGAGGCTTCTCTCGAGAGCATAAGTATTACGATGGGTGAACAAATTACTATTGAGCAATTGACAGAATTGAGCATAGTTATGAGAATATCTAGGTATGATCATGTATATAGGCATCACGTCCAAGACAAGTAGACCGACTCCTGCCTGCATCTACTACTATTACTCCACACATCGACCACTATCCAGCATGCATCTAGAGTCACGCTTTAAGTAAGATGACATTATGTAGAGGAATAAACTCATGCAATATGATATAAAACCCATCTTGTTATCCTCAATGGCAACAATACAATACGTGCCTTGCTGCCCCTACTATCACTGGGAAAGGACACCGCGAGATTGAACCCAAAGCTAAGCACTTCTCCCATTGCAAGAAAGATCAATCTAGTAGGCCAAACCAAACTGATAATTCAAAGAGACTTGCAAAGATAACCAATCATACATAAAAGAATTCAGAGAAGATTCAAATATTGTTCATAGATAAACTTGATCATAAACCCACAATTCATCGGTCTCAACAAACACACCGCAAAAGATGATTACATCGAATAGATCTCCACAAGAGAGGGGGAGAACATTGTATTGAGATCCAAAAAGAGAGAAGAAGCCATCTAGCTAATAACTATGGACCCGACGGTCCGAGGTAAACTACTCACACATCATCGGAGAGGCTATGGTGTTGATGTAGAAGCCCTCCGTGATCGATACCCCCTCCGGCGGAGCTCCGGAAAAGGCCCCAAGATGGGATCTCACGGGTACGGAAGGTTGCAGCGGTGGAATTAGGTTTTTGGCTCCGTATCTGGTAGTTTGGGGGTCTGTAGGTATATATAGGAGGAAGAAGTAAGTCGGTGGAGCAACGTGGGGCCCACGAGGGTGGAGGACGCGCCCAGGGGGTAGGCTCGCCCGCCTACCTCGTGCCCTCCTGCTTAATGTCTTGACGTAGGGTCCAAGTCCTCTGGATCACGTTCGTTCCGAAAATCACGTTCCCGAAGGTTTCATTCCGTTTGGACTCCGTTTGATATTCTTTTTCTGCGAAACTCTAAAATTGGCAAAAAACAGCAATTCTGGGTTAATAGGTTAGTCCCAAAAATAATATAAAAGATTATAATAAAGCCCATTAATGTCCAAAACAGAATATAATATAGCATGGAACAATAAAAAATTATAGATACGTTGGAGACGTATCAAGCATCCCCAAGCTTAATTCCTGCTCGTCCTCGAGTAGGTAAATGATAAAAACAGAATTTTTGATGTTGAATGCTACTTGGCATAATTTCAACGTAATTCTCTTAATTGTGGTATGAATATTCAGATCCGAAAGATTCAAGACAAAAGTTTAATATTGACATAAAAATAATAATACTTCAAGCATACTAACTAAGCAATTATGTCTTCTCAAAATAACATGGCCAAAGAAAGTAATCCCTACAAAATCATATAGTCTAGCTATGCTCTATCTTCACCACACAAAATATTTAAATCATGCACAACCCTGATGACAAGCCAAGCAATTGTTTCATACTTTTAGTTTTCTAAAAAAAATTCAATCTTCACGCAATACATGAGCGTGAGCCATGGACATAGCACTATATGTGGAATAGAATGGTGGTTGTGGAGAAGACAAAGAAGGGGAGAAGATAGTCTCACATCAACTAGGCGTACCAACGGGCTATGGAGATGCCCATTAATAGATATCAATGTGAGTGAGTAGGGATTGCCATGCAACGGATGCACTTAGAGCTATAAGTATATGAAAGCTCAACAAAAGGAACTAAGTGGGTGTGCATCCAACTCGCTTGCTCACGAAGACCTAGGGCATTTTGAGGAAGCCCATCATTGGAATATACAAGCCAAGTTCTATAATGAAAAAATTTCCCACTAGTATATGAAAGTGATATCATAGGAGACTCTCTATCATGAAGATCATGGTGCTACTTTGAAGCACAAATGTGGTAAAAGGATAGTAACATTGTCCCTTCTCTCTTTTTCTCTCATTTTTTTATTTGGGCCTTTTCTTCTCTCTTTTTTTATGGCCTCTTTTTTTTCGTCCGCAGTCTCATCCCGACTTGTGGGGGAATCATAGTCTCCATCATCCTTTCCTCACTTGGGACAATGCTCTAAAAAATGATGCTCATCACACTTTTATTTACTTACAACTTAACAATTACAATTCAATAGTTAGAACAAAATATGACTCTATGTGAATGCCTCTGGCGGTGTACCGGGACATGTAATGAATCAAGAGTGACATGTATGAAAGAATTATGAACGGTGGCTTTGCCACAAATACGATGTCAACTACATGATCATGCGAAGCAATATGACAATGATGGAGCGTGTCATAATAAACGAAACGGTGGTAAGTTCCATGGCAATATATCTCGAAATGGCTATGGAAATGCCATGATAGGTAGGTATTGTGGCTGTTTTGAGGAAGGTATATGGTGGGTGTATGATACCGGCGAAACGTGCGTGGTATTAGAGAGGCTAGCAATGGTGGAAGGAGGAAAAGTGCGTATAATCCATGGACTCAACATTAGTCATAAAGAACTCATATACTTATTGCAAAAATCTACAAGTTATCAAAGCAAAGTATTACGCGCATGCTCCTAGGGGGATAGATTTGTAGGAAAAGACCATCGCTCGTCCCCGACCGCCGCTCATAAGGAAGACAATCAATAAATAAATCATGCTCCGACTTCATCACATAACGGTTCACCATACGTGCATGCTACGGGAATCACAAACTTTAACACAAGTATTTCTCAAATTCAAAACTACTCAACTAGCATGACTCTAATATCACCATCTTCATATCTCAAAACAATTATCTAGTATCAAACTTCTCATAATATTCAACACATTCATAAGAAAATATATTTTTACTAATCTTGAATGCCTATCATTGTCTAAGCAAACTACCATGCTGTTTTGTAGGACTCTCAAAATAATCTAAGTGAAGCATGAGAGAACAATAGTTTCTATAAAACAAAATCAGCACCGTGCTGTAAAAGATATAAGTGAAGCACTAGAGCAAAAACTATATAACTCAAAAGATATAAGTGAAGCACATAGAGTATTCTAATAATTTTCGAATCGAGTGTGTCTCTCTCAAAAGGTGTGTACAGAAAAGATGATTGTGGTAAAATAAAAATCAACGACTCAAATAATACAAGACGCTCCAAGCAAAACACATATCATGTGGTGAATAAAAATATAGCTCCAAGTAAAGTTACCGATGGAAGTAGACGAAAGAGGGGATGCCTTCCGGGGCATCCCCAAGCTTTGGCTTTTTGGTGTCCTTAGATTATCTTGGGGTGCCATGGGCATCCCCAAGCTTAGGCTCTTGCCACTCCTTGTTCCATAATCCATCAAATCTTTCACCCAAAACTTGAAAACTTCACAACACAAAACTTAACAGAAAATCTCGTGAGCTCCGTTAGCGAAAGAAAACAAAACACCACTTCAAGGTACTGTAACGAACTCATTCTTTATTTATATTGGTGTTAAACCTACTGTATTCCAACTTCTCTATGGTTTATAAACTATTTTACTAGCCATAGATTCATCAAAATAAGCAAACAACACACGAAAAACAGAATCTGTCAAAAACAGAACAGTCTGTAGTAATCTGTAACTAACGCAAACTTATGGAACTCCAAAAATTCAGCCAAAATTGTACAACCTAGAAAATTTGTTTATTGATCAGAAGCAATTGGAATCAATATTTGATCACGTTCTGGTGATTTTTAACAATTATTTTCGTGAACAGAAAGTTTCTGGAATTTTCTGCAAGATCAAATAACTATCATCCAAGAAGATCCTATAGGTTAAACTTGGCACAAACACTAATTAAAACATAAAAACACATCTAACCAGAGGCTAGATCAAATATTTATTCCTAAACAGAAGAAAAAAGCAAAAAACTAAAAATAAAATTGGGTTGCCTCCCAACAAGAGCTATCGTTTAACGCCCCTAGCTAGGCATAAAAGCAAGGACAGATCTAGGTATTGCCATAATAATAGGATAGATCAGTAAAACTCATTTCATATTCTCTACGTTCAGCAGCGAGTTTTCTTTGAGGCAAGCAAAAGTAATCAAAAGGGCTAAATTTAATGGGACAAAAGTCCCCAAGATCAACTTGAGGGGGTATAGGTTCCTGCTTCGGCCCTTCGTATTGCACAACCAATTCATCATTATAAGCATTCTTTTGACAGAACTTTGTGAGCTATACTCGAGAGAATATCCTAGCTCATTATTTCGAATAGCCAAATCATTATTAAGTTCAGAAATTCTATCAACTAGAACATTGGTAGGAACCCTTTTTCTAAGATTTTCATTGAAAGCAACATAGTCTAGAGATTGAAAATGCATTATTTCTTATTGATCAAAGAGGATAGCCTCTGTGGGAGGATGGCTAGCGTCCACCCTATAATGCGCAAAGATTTCTTTGGCCTCTTTTATTATAAATCTAAACTCATGAGCCAAAAAGATAGTAGCGGCATGCTTAACAGAAGAATGCTCAATATTAGAAAATTCTAGGAAAATCCTTTGTACACAAGGATGCAAGTGCATAAATTGTCTTTCGAGTTCAACTACAAGCATGGCGATAGCGTCCGCAAGACTACTAGTTCTATGAAGAATAGAACTACCCATAGAAGGCAAAGCATCGGCACAAGTAAAGAAATCTTGGATAACTCCTTTTCCAATAATATTACCACTACCAATTCGGAATTTTTTTGTATGTAAGATAGGGGGTTCTTCAGCAGGAGCATCAGAATTTTCCATGATATTATTATTGTTCATATCGACAATAATTTCCCCAATTTCACAGATAACGGCAGAAAGAGCAAGGGGCAAAAAGAGAGAGGAAGGCGGACGGAAAGGAGAGGGCGAATAAAACGGCAAGGGTGAAGTGGGGGAGAGGAAAACGAGAGGCAAATGGCAAATAATGTAATGCGGGAGATAAGGGTTTGTGATGGGTACTTGGTATGTTGACTTTTGCGTAGACTCCCCGGCAACGGCGCCAGAAATCCTTCTTGCTACCTCTTGAGCACTGCGTTGGTTTTCCCTTGAAGAGGAAAGGGTGATGCAGCAAAGTAGCGTAAGTATTTCCCTCAGTTTTTGAGAACCAAGGTATCAATCCAGTAGGAGGCCATGCACGAGTCCCTCGCACCTACACAAACAAATAAATCCTCGCAACCAACGCAATAAAGGGGTTGTCAATCCCTTCATGGTCACTTACGAGAGTGAGATCTAATAGATATGATAAGATAATATTTTTGGTATTTTTATGATAAAGATGCAAAGTAAAGAAAGCAAAATAAAAACGGCGCCAGAAATAGCTTGTTGTCGGGAGATTAATATGATGGAAAATAGACCCGGGGGCCATAGGTTTCACTAGAGGCTTCTCTCGAGAGCATAAGTATTATGGTGGGTGAACAAATTACTGTTGAGCAATTGACAGAATTGAGCATAGTTATGAGAATATCTAGGTATGATCATGTATATAGGCATCACGTCCGAGACAAGTAGACCGACTCCTGCCTGCATCTACTACTACTACTCCATACATCGACCACTATCCAGCATGCATCTAGAGTATTAAGTTCAAAAGAACAGAGTAACGCTTTAAGTAAGATGACATGATGTAGAGGGATAAACTCCTGCAATATGATATAAACCCCATCTTGTTATCCTCGATGGAAACAATACAATACATGCCTTGCTGCCCCTACTGTCACTGGGAAAGGACACTGCGATATTGAACCCAAAGCTAAGCACTTCTCCCATTGCAAGAAAGGTCAATCTAGTAGGCCAAACCAAACTGATAATTCGAAGAGACTTGCAAAGATAACCAATCATACATAAAAGAATTCAGAGAAGATTCAAATATTGTTCATAGATAAACTTGATCATAAACCCACAATTCATCGGTCTCAACAAACACACCGCAAAAGAAGATTACATCGAATAGATCTCCACAAGAGAGGGGGAGAACATTGTATTGAGATCCAAAAAGAGAGAAGAAGCCATCTAGCTAATAACTATGGACCCGAAGGTCTGAGGTAAACTACTCACACATCATCGGAGAGGCTATGGTGTTGATGTAGAAGCCCTCCGAGATCGATGCCCCCTCCGGCGGAGCTCCGGAAAAGGCCCCAAGATGGGATCTCACGGGTACAGAAGGTTGCGGCGGTGGAATTCGGTTTTTGGCTCCGTATATGGTAGTTTGGGGGTACGTAGGTATGGATAGGAGGAAGGAGTACGTCGGTGGAGCAACATGGGGCCCACGAGGGTGGAGGGCGCGCCCCCCCTACCTCGTGCCCTCCTGGTTGATGTCTTGACGTAGGGTCCAAGTCCTCTGGATCACGTTCATTCTGAAAATCACGTTCCCGAAGGTTTCATTCCGTTTGGACTCCGTTTGATATTCTTTTTCTACGAAACTCTGAAATAGGCAAAAAAACAGCAATTCTGGGCTGGGCCTCCGGTTAACAGGTTAGTCCCAAAAATAATATAGAAGTGTATAATAAAGCCCATTAATGTCCAAAACAGAATATAATATAGCACGGAACAATCAAAAATTATAGATACGTTGGAGACGTATCAACGAGCAGCGTCGCCACGCTGGTGACCCCGGGCGCCGCCGTGGAAAGAGTCCAGTGCCTTATTCGCGGGACGTAGAAGACCAGCAAGCACGCCGAGGCGCTGGCAAAAATGGCGCGCAGCCGCAGGGCGTGATAGAGCTCCTTCTAACGTAGTTAGAAGTCGGAGCGCGTCACGGTCCATGCAGCTTTCGCCGCCACCCACGCCAGCAGAAGCTTTGGCGCGCGCGCAGTTGCTCCTCGACTTTCCTCCTGCTGCGGAAAAGCTTGACGAGTGGAGAGCCACCATCCGGAGCCTTGTCGGCATCACCAACAAAGATGATCTGCGGCCAGCAGGGCCCTCGGGCTAGCGCTCCGTTGAACCACCGCATGCCAGTGGTGGAAGGACTGGAGGTGCTGCAGCCACGGTGCACTCTCCTCCCCCGCACCGGCCACCGCGGGCGTTGGTCCGTCATGACGACGCATGTGATAACATTTCCATAGCGTTATCCGACCCACGGACCCACCGCGACCAGCACCAAGTTCTTCGGGAGCGAGCCCATGAAGATGCTCGAACCACCAGCGAGCGCCGGCGCGAAGCACGCCACCAGTCAGATAGGCGGGCAGGACCCACTATGGACCACCCGGCACCGGGGGCCTCCAGCGGCCTACCCTACAAGGTGGGTTGCCCAGCCTTTACCTGTGGGCTGCAGTAGTTCCAGTGGCCCTCCCACCGCACGTTCAAGCCCGACGTCGGCGAAGTACAACGGCAAGACCCACCCGTCGGAGTTCCTCGGTAGCTACACCATTGCGATGCAAGCTGCCGGAGCCCGCGACGACAAGGTGCTTTCCAATTACTTCCCGTTGGCACTTAAACCCAATGTCATGTCATGGTTGATGCACTTGGCGGCGGATTCCATTTCTTCTTGGTCGGATTTGTGCCATGAGTTCGTTGGCGCCTTCACTGGAGGCCACCAAGCTCATGGCTAGGCGAGCGATCTGCATATCATCCCCAGAAGGAAGGTGAAAAACTGCGCAAGTACATACAGAGGTTCAGCCGAGTGTAGTACAACATTCCAGATGTTCATCCCGCCGCCGTGAACAGCGCATTCCATCAGAATGTGCGCAACCGCAAGATGCGTGAAGAGCTGGCGATGAACAAGGTCAAAGATGTGGCCGAACTTTATGTTCTGGCCGACAGATGCGCTCGGGCTGAAGAGGGGAGGAAGTACCCCGGCGAGGACGCCGGTGTGGAAACCGACTCCACGGACGAAGATATGGCCGCCCGGATGAAGAAGGGCCAGCGCTGCAATAGGAAGCGCAAAGGCAAGACCGTGCTTGCCGTCGAGGGATCCGAGGACACCGGCGCTGCCAAAAAGGCCAAGGCAGACGACCCCGGCAAGGAAATTGCCGGGTGTGCCGCTTGCCGGGCCTTCGCGGCTGCCGACAAGCCAGGGGCTCCGACAAGCAGTACTGCAAGATCCACCGCACCAAGGGCCACGACCTCCAAAACTGCCGGCAAGTCGAGCTGCTCACTGAGAAGCAAAAAGCCGAATTTGAGAGGCGGGATAAGGAGAAGGGTCAGGATGGTGCCAAGGGATCTGGCAAGAATCGCGGCGGCCAAGGGGGTCGCCGCAGCAAGGATAACCAGCAAGAGAGGCCCGCTCGAGGCCGCGATAAGAAGCAAGAAGATGATGGTCATGACGAGGACGACGAATCCGATGAGCACGAGTTCCAGAAGGCTACAGAGGCCATTTGCGTCGACGGTGGCGCCTCACTGCACACCTCTCACCGCTAGCTCAGGGAATGGGCGCGTGAGATCACAGCAGCGGAACCATCAGTCAATGCTCAAAAGCCACTGAAGTGGTCCAGCACGCCTATCATCTTTGACACCGAGGACAACCCTGATCGCAGAACTGCGGTCGGGTGTTTGTCGTTGTCGGTTTCGCCGACAATACGCAACCTCAAGGTGACAAAGATGCTAGTTGACAGCGGGGCCGGTCTGAACTTGATCTCGGCTGTTGTAATCAAAAGGCTGCAGATTCCTAATGGAGACCTTGAAGAGATGGGCACGTTTCAAGGGGTCAACCCGGGACGGAGTCAGCCGAAGGGTAAGGTCACGCTGCCCGTGACATTTGGAGGCGAGCTGAACTACAGGATGGAGAGGATTGTTTTCGATGTAGCCGAGATCCCCTTGCCCTACAACAGGATACTCGGCCGCCCAGCGCTAGCCAAGTTCATGGCGGCCTCACATTACGCCTACAACACATTGAAGATGTCCGGGCCGATGACCATCATCACCGTCCCCTCCGACAAGAAGGATGCACTAATCTGCGCTGACCAACTTTACCGCGAGGCAGTCGCAGCAACCGCCGCCAAGGCACTTGCTCCTGCCGCTGAAGCCCCGGGGAGGAAGAAGACCGGTAAGACCTCTCGCACCCACTCCGGCAAGCGCACCTCTTCGGAGTGTAGTGCTCCCGTCGAGGACATGCCAGAGAGCTCCACCGGCAAGAGCAAGAAATCCAGAGCTGCACCACCAGAGACCAAGAAGGTGTCCGTCAAGGAGGATGGCACGGGAGGGGCTTTCACCATAAGCTCCACTCTCGACAGCAAATAGGAAGGCGCGCTCATCACTTTCCTGCGGGCGAATGTCAATGTGTTTGCATGGCAAGCATCGGACATACCCGGCGTTCCTAGGGAGGTGATTGAGCACCATCTTGTTGTTTGTCCTCATGCGCGACCCGTCAAGCAGAAGGTCAGGAAGCAGGCTCTAGAACGGCAAGAGTTCATCACAGAGGAAATCAGGAAGTTGGAAGCAACAGGTTTGGTGAGGGGGGTACTCCATCCGACATGGTTAGCCAATCCGGTGGTGGTGCGCAAGGAAAATGGGAAGTGGAGACTGTGTATTGATTACACAGATATCAATAAGGCTTGTCCAAAGGACCCTTTCCCGTTACCGCGCATCGACCAGATTGTTGACTCCACAGCCGGGTGTGACTTGTTATCGTTCCTCGACGCCTACTCGGGATACTACCAGATCTTCATGACGAAAGAAGATGAAGAGAAGACATCATTCATCACCCCATGTGGTACGTATTGTTTTTTACGAATGCCTTTCGGGTTGAAGAGTGCTGGCTCAACGTTTGCAAGAGCAATCCAAATTGGTTTTGAGCCCCAGCTACATAGAAATATGGAATCTTATATGGATGACATAGTGGTCAAAACCAAGGATAGGGCAACACTCATACAAGATTTAGAAGAGACGTTTGTGA
Source organism: Triticum aestivum (assembly GCF_018294505.1). Taxonomy (NCBI): domain Eukaryota; kingdom Viridiplantae; phylum Streptophyta; class Magnoliopsida; order Poales; family Poaceae; genus Triticum; species Triticum aestivum. The sequence continues at coordinate 95,747,179 of NC_057799.1, forward strand.
ACATGCGCAAGATCAATATCAATTGCAAACTTCTCGGGTTCTTTGTGTCACAACGCGGGATCGAGGCAAATCCAGACAAGATTAAGGCCATTGAGCAGATTGAGGCGCCTAGGCGGATCAAGGATGTGCGTCGGCTCACTGGCTGTGTTGCCGCCATGAGCAGATTCATCTCCAAGTCTACTAAGCGTGCCCTCCCCTTTTTCAAAATCTTGAAAAAGGCGGGCCCAATGGAATGGACCCCAGAGGCTGAAGCAGCACTGCGGGATTTGAAGAAATACCTCCTCTACGCCGATACTGGTTGCGCCTAAACCACGAGAGCCGTTGCTGCTGTATCTAGCGGCAACAAATCAAGTGGTCAGCGCCGTGCTAGTGGCACAGAGGGAGGTCGACGAAGAGGCAGTGGAAACGGCAGGATGGGCGGATGGTGACCCAGGGCTCCCCCCGGCAGAGCCTGGTGCCGGCAAGGCGAGGCTCCCGACAGAGTCTGATGCTGGTGGGACAGGGCCTGCGCAACCGAATGAAGTGGTGCGGAAGAAGAAGATGATGCAACACCTGGTTTACTTTGTAAGCTCCCTCTTGCAGGGCGCTAGGTCAAGGTACTCCGGTGTGCAGAAATTGCTCTTCGGCCTCCTTATGGCCTTGAGGAAGCTGCATCATTACTTCCAAGCACACGAAATCACTGTCGTCACCCGCCTCCCGTTGCAAAGGATACTGCATAACCCAGACGCAACCGAGAGGATTGTGGAATGGGCGTTGGAACTGTCGAGCTTTGGTTTGAAGTTTGAAAGTACTTCGACAATCCAGAGCAGAGTCTTGGCGGAGTTCATTGCAGAATGGACCCCAACGCCCGACGAAGAGATCCAGGAGACCACTCTCCCCGGCAAGGAAGCAAGTCGCAACTGGATTATGTACTTTGACGGGGCTTTCTCGCTGCAAGGCGCCGGTGCTGGTGTGCTGCTTATTGCACCCACCGGAGAGCACCTCAAGTATGTAATCTAGATGCACTTTCCCAGGGAGATGTCAACGAACAACACAGGCGAATACGAGGGGTTGCTTGCCGGTCTCAGGATCACGGCGGACCTCGGGATCAAGAAGCTCATCGTCGGGGGTGATTCGCAGCTTGTCATCAAGCAAGTCAACAAAGATTAAGAAAGCCCATTGATGGAGGCCTACGTAGATGAGGCGAGGAAGCTGGAGGGGCATTTTGACGGTATACAGGCGGAGCACGTTCCCTGAGTAGAGAACGACATCGCCGATTACCTATCAAAGAGCGCTGCCCTCAAACTACCTGTGGAACTAGGTACCTTTGTGCTTCGGTTAACTCAACCATCCGTTGAACCCTCAACAGAGCAGAACAAGCGAAGGAAATCAGGCCCCGGCAAGTACTTTCCCGCTGAGCTCCCAGGAGCCACCGGCAAAGATGTTGCCATGGACACTGAGCCTGCCATGGGGCAACCAACTCCGGTAAGGCGTCAAGCCCTGGCTGTCGAGACAGCCGCTCCCATGGCAGAGGAAATGCCTTTAGTCCTTGCCATCGAGCCCCAGGCTCCGGCATGGACACAGCATACTGTCCAATTCCTCCAAACAGGGGAATTCCCTGAGGAGCAGGGAGAAGCGGAGAAAGTAGCTCGTCGGTCTGCCATGTATCAGTTCATCGATGACGTCCTGTACAGCAAAAGGCCGAACGGTGTGAAATTGAAATGCATCCCCCGGGAGGAAGGACTGGAGCTGTTGGCGGAGATACATGGAGGCATATGTGGCTCCCACATAGGGTCAAGGGCCCTTGCCGGCAAAGCATTCCGGCAAGGTTTCTTCTGGCCCACTGCCCTCCAGGATGCAACAGCACTAGTAACCAAGTGTGAAGCATGTCAGTTCCATTCAAAGAAGCTTCATCAACCAGCTCAATCCCTTCAAACAATCCCTCTCTTCTGGCCATTTGTGGTTTGGGGGCTCGACATACTGGGCCCTTTCCCCCGCGCTGTCGGGGGATTTGAGTACTTGTACGTTGCAATCGACAAGTTCACAAAGTGGCCGGAGGTGGAAGCAGTGAGGAAGGTGACAGCGCAGTCGGCAGTCAAGTTCTTCAAGGGGCTAGTCTGCCGTGTTGGTGTGCCGAACAGAGTCATCACCGACAACGGCACACAGTTCACAAGCCGCACCTTCATGTAATACATCCAAGACCTCGGCAGCAAGGTCTGTTTCGCTTCTGTTGCACACCCACAAAGCAACAGCCAAGCTGAAAGGGTGAATGCTGAAGTATTGCGAGGCCTCCGGACAAGTACTTTTGACAGGCTACACAAGTGGAGAAGACGCTGGATCGATGAATTGCCGGCGGCTCATTGGTCTATCAGGACGACGCCAAATCGAGGCACCGGCCAGACACCCTTTTCCCTAGTATACGGGGCAGAAGCAGTTCTCCCCACGGAACTCACATACGGGTCACCTCGAGTGCTCGCTTATGACGAGCTTGAGCAAGAGCAATTGCGGCATGATGACGCAATGCTCCTTGAGGAAGATCATCCTCGGGCGGCTGTGCAAGCAGCACGCTACCAGCAAGCTTTGCGCCGCTACCATAGCCGCAAGGTTCATGCCCGAAGCTTTGAGGAAGGCGACCTTGTTCTTCGGCACTTTCAGTCGGCCAAGAATTCCAACAAGTTGACGCCAAAGTGGGAAGGCCCTTATCGGGTAATACGAGTCACCAGACCCGGCGCAGTCTGCCTGGAGACCGATGATGGTATTCCAGTGAGCAACTCCTGTAACATTGAACATCTTCGCAAGTTTTACCCATAAGGCGCGGTTGCCGGGCTCCCCGGCAAACCACCTTTTGTGCAAGCCTTGCCGGCAAAGCATCTAACCCTTTGTACAAAGCCAGGCACAGACCCTGAGCATAAATAAATGAAAAGCTGGCGCCCTAAGTTTTAACATGCATGCTAGGTTGAGTCTCTCTCTGTGTTAGGGTTGATAGTGCTTGGCGGCAACTAACCCTTAGCATAGAGGTCGAGTGAGCATATCTCTGTTCCTTTCCGTCCTTTTTGGTTCGTAGGGCGCGTGGACATTTTCTATTGAGCTATTTGGGAAGAAAGAGAATGGGCCGACGCCTCGACCCCGACAGGCCAAGGTTGCCGGGGGATGCAGGTCTAAGGATTCAGCCACGGCAAGCCAAGGTTTCCGGGGGCTGCGAAATCAGATTAGTATTCCCCCCCCCCCCACTCTGTGCTCCCGTATGAAACTTGAACGTACGAGACTTTGCTCACTCTCATACCATCTTGCTCCCTGTGTCCCGTGCCCAAAAATTACTTTGGGCTGGAACGCGGTTGTAGTGTGATGGGGAGAGGACGAGCGAAGGGCCCAATCCTGCTCGGCCCCTACCTCCGCCAAGGGTGTGAGTGTAGCCGAGCTGTAGAGCAGGAAGACGGCAAGACCTGTTCCCGGGGGATAGTGTTTATCTTAAGATAACAAGGACTTGCTCCTTGGCGTGGCCCTCGCCCACGCGCAAACAAAACCCGGAAACGCCCTTCTCCTCATTAATATGTTGCTAACAAGTACAATTCGTACAGAATGCATACATGAGCAGGGGGATACGAGATTTAAATCTTACAAAGGCCCGTAAGCCTACAAACTAAAAAGAGATAAGATGCCCGTAATCCCTTTCTTGTCCCTCTCCTCAGGGAAAGGAAAATGATGGCAGAAGGGCAAAAGGAGCGCCTAGGCGAGGTACGAGCAACAAAAGACGCCAAGAGAACATATCAGCGATCGTCCGGAAGGAGGCCGGTGATGACGGCGCTGGAGGAAGAGCTGGAAGACGAGGCAGCGGACCGCCAATACGCGATGAAGGTGTCGGTGCCCACATACTCGGACTTCACGGCCCGCCACCCGCCTCCTTCGTCTTCCCCGTCCCTCCAACGCTAGCCGCCCAAGGCGACGACCCCGAGAAATTCAAGGAGCTGGCGATGCAGGCGATGGTGCTGCCAGCGTCGCCCAACGCTGTGCCCGACGCCTAGTCGGACCCGTCATCCTCTCGCCTGCTACCCTCGTCATCGCTGTCGCCGTCCTCCTCATCACTCCCGCTTGAGGAAGAGTCTTCGTCATCCGAGGAGCTCTCCATGCAGCACTTTAGACGAGTTCCAAAGTCTCCAAAGACCTTAACGGAGAGCGGGCTGTTCCATTAATTTGAAATAGAGAACAAGCCCCGCCGTTAGGCTGTGGATACGAGCGAAGGTCTTCAATCCGCGGCGAAGATACATGACGTGAGGGGCGGGAAAATCGACATCAATCCCCATGCCACCATTCCCGCAGCCCCTCATATGCAATCTCAGAGTCTGCGGCGGGTCGGGCTCCATCTCCCGAGAAAATGGAGTAGGGAGACAAAGACGATGGCGCGCTGGCCGGTGCAGCCTGATGAAGAACTCACGAGGCTGGTCATGCAACTTTCTCAAAACAGCCACCATACCTACCTATCATGGCATTTCCATAGCCATTCCGAGATATATTGCCATGCAACTTTCCACCATTCCGTTTATTATGACACGCTCCATCATTGTCATATTGCTTTGCATGATCATGTAGTTGACATTGTATTTGTGGCAAAGCCACCGTTCATAATTCTTTCATACATGTCACTCTTGATTCATTGCATATCCCTGTACACCACCGTAGGCATTCATATAGAGTCATATTTTGTTCTAAGTATCGAGTTGTAATTGTTGAGTTGTAAGAAAATAAAAGTGTGATGATCTTCATTTTTAGAGCATTGTCCCAAGTGAGGAAAAGGATGATGGAGACTATGATTCCCCCACAAGTCGGGATGAGACTCCAGACGAAAAAAAGAGGCCATAAAAAAAGGGGAAAGGCCCAAATAAAAAAATGAGAGAAAAAGAGAGAAGGGACAATGTTACTATCCTTTTACCACACTTGTGCTTCAAAGTAGCACCATGATCTTCAAGATAGAGAGTCTCTCATTTTGTCACGTTCATATACTAGTGGGAATTTTTCATTATAGAACTTGGCTTGTATATTCCAATGATGGGCTTCCTCAAAATGCCATTGGTCTTCGTGAGCAAGCGAGTTGGATGCACACCCACTTAGTTTCTTTTGTTGAGCTTTCATATACTTATAGCTCTAGTGCATCCGTTGCATGGCAATCCCTACTCACTCACATTGATATCTATTGATGGGCATCTCCATAGCCCGTTGATACGCCTAGTTGTTGTGAGACTATCTTCTCCCTTTTTGTCTTCTCCACAACCACCATTCTATTCCACATATAGTGCTATGTCCATGGCTCACGCTCATGTATTGCGTGAAGATTGAAAAAGTTTGAGAATGTCAAAACTATGAAACAATTGCTTGGCTTGTCATCGGGGTTGTGCATGATTTAAATACTTTATGTGGTGAAGATAGAGCATAGCCAGACTATATGATTTTCTAGGGATAACTTTCTTTGGCCATGTTATTTTGAGAAGACATAATTGCTTTGTTAGTATGCTTGAAGTATTATTATTTTTATGTCAATATTAAACTTTTGTCTTGAAACTTTCGGATCCGAATATTCATACCACAATTAAGAAGAATTACATTGAAATTATGCCAAGTAGCACTCCGCATCAAAAATTCTGTTTTTATCATTTACCTACTCGAGGACGAGCAGGAATTAAGCTTGGGGATGCTTGATACGTCTCCAACGTATCTATAATTTTTGACTGCTCCATGCTATATTATCTACTGTTTTTGACATTATTGGGATTTATTATTCACTTTTATATTATTTTTGGGACTAACCTATTAACCGGAGGCCCAGCCCAGAATTGCAGTTTTTTGCCTATTTCAGAGTTTCGCAAAAAAGGAATATCAAACGGAGTCCAAATGGAATGAAACCTTCGGGAACGTGATTTTCAGAACGAACAAGATCCAGGAGACTTGGACCCTACGTCAAGAAATAAAGGAGGAGGCCACGAGGTAGGGGGGCGCGCCTACCCCCCCAGGGCGCGCCCTCCACCCTCGTGGGCCCCTGTTGCTCCACGGACGTACTCCTTCCTCCTATATATACCTACGTACCCCCAAACGATCAGATACGGAGCCAAAAACCTAATTCCACCGCCGCAATCTTCTGTACGCACGAGATCCCATCTTGGGGCCTGTTCCGGAGCTCCGCCGGAGGGGGCATCGATCACGGAGGGCTTCTACATCATCACCATAGCCCCTCCGATGAAGTGTGAGTAGTTTACCTCAGACCTTCGGGTTCATAGTTATTAGCCAGATGGCTTCTTCTCTCTTTTTGGATCTCAATACAATGTTCTCCCCCTCTCTCGTGGAGATCTATTCGATGTAGTCTTCTTTTGCGGTGTGTTCGTTGAGACCGATGAATTGTGGGTTTATGATCATGTTTATCTATGAACAATATTTGAATGTTCTCTGAATTCTTTTATGTATGATTGGTTATCTTTGCAAGTCTCTTCGAATTATTAGTTTGGTTTGGCCTACTAGATTGATCTTTCTTGCAATGGGAGAAGTGCTTAGCTTTTTGTTCAATCTTGCGGTGTCCTTTCCCAGTGACAGTAGGGGCAGCAAGGCACGTATTGTATTGTTGCCATCGAGGATAACAAGGTGGGTTTTTTTTACCATATTGCATGAATATCCCTCTACATCATGTCATCTTGCTTAAGGCGTTACTCTGTTTTTATGAACTTAATACTCTAGATGCATGCTGGATAGCGGTCGATGAGTGGAGTAATAGTAGTAGATGCAGGCAGGAGTCGGTCTACTTGTCTCGGACGTGATGCCTATATACATGATCATACCTAGATATTCTCATAACTATGCTCAATTCTGTCAATTGCTCAAGAGTAATTTGTTCACCCACCATAAAATACTTATGCTCTCGAGAGAAGCCACTAATGAAACCTATGGCCCCCGGGTCTATCTTCATCATATTAATCTTCCAATACTTAGTTATTTCCTTTGATCTTTGCTTTTATTTTACTTTGCATCTTTATCACAAAAATACCAAAAATATTATCCTATCATATCTATCAGATCTCACTCTCGTAAGTGACCGTGTAGGGATTGACAACCCCTTATCACGTTGGTTGCGAAGATTTATTTGTTTTGTGTAGGTGCGAGGGACTCGCACGTAGCCTCCTACTGGATTGATACCTTGGTTCTCAAAAACTTAGGGAAATACTTACGCTACTTTGCTGCATCACCCTTTGCTCTTCAAGGGAAAACCAACGCAGTGCTCAAGAGGTAGCAGCAACCTCGGCCCCGCCCCCTCCCCCTTCCCCTCGTGGCCGGTTCCGCCGCCATGAGCTCTTGGGAAGGAGGAGCGCGCTGTCGAGCAGAGACCCTCGTCGCCACCGTCGAAGCACCGGCGCGCCCTCTCGCCATAGCAGAAGAAAGAAAGAAGCCGAGGTGGAAGGAGGCGGATGGTCAAAGATTGAAGGGTGCCATCCCCTCCATCCCCTTCTTATAAAGGGGCGGGGTCGGGGCTAGGCCGCCCCACACGACCAATCCGGCCATCAGGAGCGTAGGGAATCAAGGCCGACCCGCTGCTCCAATCAGCAGGGGCCCGGTTTTCCGCCTCGTCATTCAAGGCCCGTGCCCACCACCTACCGTCTTCAAGGCATGGAGGACATGTGGCGTGCCAACAGAAATCGAGGGGACAAATGAGGCGACCGTTTTCCACCCCGTGATCGTGGGGCATGGGCGCCTCAAAGGCCACGACCCGAGTCCACCCAGTAAATGAGTCGCGCCCCTGCGTTTTCCTCTTTTTATGGGGAAGGCGCGGACCGCCTCTTTACCATGATGTGACACATGAGGGCAGCGGCCGCCCCACACATGCCCCCCACGTCACACACGACCCTCCACGACGCGCATTCAACGCGGGTCATGGGGAAGCGCAAGCGAACGAAGGAATTACTGCGGTAAAAATCCCGCCCTGCTTGCCCGCGCACCGTTCTGGGCCCGGCCCAACAACGCGTTGCACTTATGTGTGGCCCAGGCCCGGGGGCTCCTGTCGGTGCACAAAAGTAGGGGCTCTCCTTTTTTACCCCTTTACTTATGCACGGGCAGTCAGAGCCACGCCCGCGGCCACACCAAGCAGGGCAGAGGATGGAAACAAAGGCACAAGACGGACAAAGCAACGCCAGGATAGAGACACAAAGAGCAAGAGGGCGAGGTGGACTCCGCAGGCAAGACCTTTGCCGGGGTGGCCTCCGCGGCTCCGGCAAGATCCTTGCCGGGGATACTTGCCCAGCGCCAGTAGAGCGCGCCACCCTTGAGCCAAGGGCTCCAACACCATCAACCACATTAGAACGAAGGCTCGGGAAGCACCTCTGTGGTGGCATGCAGATCTTTGTGAAGATCATAAACATACAACATCAGATAAGGACTAGAAGACGATGATCCTCGGAGGGATCCTAGCCGAGGAAATCCACGAGACCCCCGGAAAGACCCTTGCCAGGGACGACCGCGATGCCCCAGCAAGACCCTTGCCGAGGACACTCGCGAGGCCACGGCCAGGCCCACATCTGCCAGCCCAAGCAGCTGAGCACGCAGCTGCGTGGCAGCGCACGGTCTCCAAGCCAACTCGGCAAGCACCTGCGTGGTGGCATGCAGATCTTCATGAAGACTCCGCCACCGCACCAGCCCAGCAGCCAGCCAACGTGGCGCTACTATAGCTCATCAGCTCGGACGTGTGTTGGGACAAGCTTCCTCGCCGTCCCCGATAAAGCAAGGAGGGCACGTCGGTAGTTCATTAAATTGTCGCGACCGGTTTTTCAATAAAATAATTATTGAGAGACCGATCCCTTTTACAGACCAGCGAGGAAGAATTCCTTCTCACTGATAGACAATATCTTGGTCACAGAAGAAAAATACCAGGAGTACTAAATATAATACAAGGTTGAGCAGGGACTGCCCAACAATTTATTACATGCACCCCGCTAAAACAAAACGGCGGATAGGGTGGCAACTATTAACTCACGATAATAACGGTGGTGGAAATATCACCGCGAAGCGAGTGATATGATTCCAGAAGACTACAACTCATCGAGCGTCGGAGTGAGGCTCGAGAAGACTTATTGCGGGTGGCGGAAGCGTAAACAATACAAGTGACCAAAATCCGGGATCGCGCAGGACTGACTGGGACTCCTCTAGGCGTCGGACGCGCTATCAAACTCTTCATCCAAGAGATCGCCTTCGTCAACATCTGGCCAAATCAACAAGCCAGGTGAGTACTATGAAAGTACTCGCAAGAAAGTTCGGACATAAGGTATAATAAATGTAAACATGAAGCACATGAACAAATTAACCAGTGCGATCAGACATAGAGGTAATAAATACTGGGTGCCAAGCGAGGGTCTGAATGACACCTCGAGCGCAAACTGCAGAAATTATAATACTGATGCCAAACGAGTGTCTGAAAGACTCCTCGAGAGGAAAAATGCGGAATAATAATGCCACAGTCGGGCGTCGGGGCGACACCACATAAAGGGCTTATTACAGAAAATAAAGGCAGTGCATGCCACAGTCGGACGTCTGAGCGCATCACAGAAAGGGCTTATATTTAAAGTAAAGAACAAGAACACGCCACAGTCGGACGTCTGCGCGATGTCTCATAAAGGGCTTATATCACAACCCAATAATACATTGGTTCGGGAACATAAGTATCACAAGCTTGAGACAAATATAAAGTTAGTCCATCCACAGGAATAACAATAAATCTGAATTTACCACTTGAGCTTGTTCTCCGGGGACAAGTTTTTCACACAGATGGATATGGATATAATACTTACACTGCTTGATCATGGATACGATGATTTGAAAAGAATTGACTCTGCAGAGTTTGTACTTAACCACAGCCAACGGATTTCAGTAGTCACGGGGACTAGTTCCGTCTACGGTGTTTTGGAATGAACACGTCTAACCAGTACACACCCAATTCAACCATCCGAAGCCAGGGATCACCCTCGGCAACGTCCAAGAAAAACCTTGAGACGGGGAGGCTACAACCTCGCGTAGCATGGGATCAAAATTTTATACGCGCGCTCTAAGGGGGTGCCCCCCTCTCGGTCCCAACCGGAAACACCCATGCCCCCTGACCGGATGACTGGCTTTAATCCTGGGCCAAGGTACCATCATCCCGGCCTCTCTGTTTGGTGTGTACACGGAAAGAGGTTACCAACTTACTAAACCGCACCCTGGCAATGAGACATGTGGTAGCACGGAATGGGGGAAAGAACGATAACACGGCTCCAACCATGTTAACGTCGGAAGAGTCGGATGACACAAGGCTGGTATGCTACAACAGTACCACCTTACTGCCCTTCATGTCATCACATGATTAGGCCATCTCTCATCAGAGATCATCGCAACTCTGGAACATGCGGGAAAAGAACGATAACGTAGCTCCAACCACGTTAGCGTCGAAGAAAGTCGGATGACACAAGGCTGGTATGCTACAACAGTACCACCTTGCTGCCCTTCATGTCATCACATGATTAGGCCATCTCTCATCAGAGATCATCGCAACTCTGGAACAACCGGGTAAAGAATGATAACGTAGCTCCAACCACGTTAGCGTCGAAGAAAGTCGGATGACACAAGGCTGGTATGCTACAACAGTACCACCTTGCTGCCCTTCATGTCATCACATGATTAGGCCATCTCTCATCAGAGATCATCGCAACTCTGGAACAACCGGGTCGTTGCCTTACAAGCAACGAGGCATTTACCGACACTCATATGCCACGCACAAAACTTTCACGTGAACATGAAAAACATCTGTCATATCAAATGTTCAAAACATGCTTGCCTGGTTCGGAGACGTCGGAGTCTAGCTCGGCGAAGTTCGCGGCCCCTTCACCTCTCCCGGAACCTACGGCAATCACGAAACGGGTACTAACGTGAAAACCAACACATACACAGATACTTTTCCAAATATTTTTCAAATAAATCCCATAAAAAACTAGACAAAATTTGAAGATTGTCAGAAAAAGAATCACTCAAAAATACCTTTTTATTAAAAAGTTATAAAGGTTTCTGTCCAGGGACTTATCTATAATGAAACAGAAAAGTTCCAGGGTTTTAACTGAGAAAACAAAAAACGCTTCGGCTGGGAATGCGCAAGCGCAAAGGAGAAGACGTATTTTGCCCGAAGGCGCCAACAGAAAACGGTTCGCGAATAAAAGAACAGAGGCTGACACGCGGGGTCCACATGTCAGGTTTGAAAAGCTCGCCGGCGCCCGAAGACTGTGGTGGACGCCGGCGTCGAACCACGGCGATTTAGGAGAAACGGAGGGTACCAAGAGCTTCAGCGCCTTCTTCTGCGTCGGTGGGTGGTGGACTCGTCCAATGGGGAGCACCACGTCGACGGCGACACTTTCTCCGGCGGACGGCGGCTCGGGTGAGGATGGGGAACTCCGGTGGAGGGCTGCAAACTACGAATTGAGGCGCGGGTCAGAACGAGTGATGCAAGGTGAAGCTACTGGCAAGAGAATGGAGGCGGAGGGGCACACACGAGGGCGAATCGGGCTGGATCCCGTGGCGGGTCGCGGCGGCCGGAGTCGAGGAAGGAGACCTCCTCGGGGCTCTTCCAGTGGCTAGGCGTGCTCTAGGGGGAGTGCAGGGCTGGTGGGTGCTCGAGTTGAAGCTCGGGGCCTCTATTTATAGGCAGATCGACGGGGTGGCCGTGAACGGAGAATCTCCGGCGAGTGATTACGGCGGAGCAGTGGGTTGGCAGGTGGTTTGAGCGGCCGGGCAGCATCAGTGGAGGTTACTGGATTCGTTTTACAGCTAAACGGGGTTGGTCTTGGCGTAATGGCGTCGGTCCACGGTGAGGTGACCGCACGGGCTCAACGGCGGCAGAGAGCGCGCTCTGCGCCCTGCGGTTCACGACGAGAGTGGTAGGGCGTTCGGGGGAGTGGAAGGCCACGTGGCGAGCTCCGGTGGTTTGGGCGGCGCTGGGTGGCGTCGTCGGCGCCGTGTCTCCCGCTGGCGTCCGCAAAGCCGCCGCCGGCGTCGGTCACGGGGCGGCGCACCTTCTGCTGCTCGTCGCCGACACCCGCAAGGCGCCAGGCATTCGTGCAGTGCAGGAACAAGAGGGCGGGGACGAGGAGCAAGGCGACGCGGTGGCACTGGCGAGATCGACGTCCGCTTCTGAAGAAAACGACAGCAGCCACTTGACTGAATCTCTGAAACTCTGAACTTGACAATGACCATGCACTGCAGGTGTTCGACAGGAGGTTTTGGCCATGAGATAAATTTTTCTGGAGCTGTAACTTGGTGAGATGACCACTCAAAGCACCCAAGGGCTGCCTGATTTTACTTGGAATTTTTGGAGAAGGTTTTGAATGAATTTCACCAAATTTGACAAATCTGGTCCAAACTTGCAGCAAGTGTAGTTTGAAAATTTTGAACTGAAGACCAGTGGATCTTCATAGTTCTAGGTTGGGGTTTCAAAGGACTAGGAGGGAGAGTTTGTTTGGTGGCAAAAATCAAAACAGAAAATGGAGTTCCTTTGTAAATCTCCAAGTGGTAGAATAGAGGACAGAAATTTGTTTGAATATAATTTGAATGGAAATAGATACATGGGGAGGTTCAACTTGCTGGATTTGGTGTAAAACATGATCCAAAGGTGAGGGAAGGGTTAGGAGAGAGCATTTGCACTAGGGCCATGGCAAGGAGGAATTGTTGAAAGTGGCAAAGGACTTTCCAAAAGCCATAGTGCAAAAATTCAAAAAGGTTTTCAAAAGTTATTTTTCCCAAATGAAAAACATTTTGTCTTGAGTCCAAATGAAAAGCAAGGACTTCCAAGACCAAAGGCAGATCTTGGGTGAATCCCAATAAAGTTTTTGCCATAAGGAAAAATTATATGAGAGGGAGAGTTCTCTTGAAGAAAAATTTAAATCACTCCCCTCAAGTTAAATAAAAATCTTTTGAAAAATCCAAATAAAAACTTGGGTGTCACATAAATGCGTTTGTCCGACGGTGCCGGAGGATAAACTTGGCCACTATACACCTTTCCACCTCCTGTGTGCCACTGTAGCAGCCCCTTTTTTCTATAAAAGGAGGCCCGAGGCGTACAGGAGAAGGATTCGGATCTTTTGAACTGGACACACACCGCAGCTAGTTCGAGAGCTCAAGAACACCCGGATACATACACCAAAGCGGGACTAGGGTATTACGCATCCTCGCGGCCCGAACCTGGGTAAAACGATCTTTGTGCTGACTACCAGACCCGCTCTTTGCACAACCCCGGGCCCGCCAACCGAAGGGATCCCAGTGATTCCATAGGTGTCGTTTCCCCCGACAGGGTATCACTCCTTTAAAGGTAGTTTTAGTGGGTTTGATTCTTGATGGATCAATACCCATTTTGCGCATAGTGCCCTGATAAAGCAGGTTAAGGCTGCTGCCGCCGTCCATAAAGACTCTGTTAGATGGAATCCGTCGATTATTGGATCAAGGACCAAAGCTGCCGAACCTCCATGACGGATACTGGTTGGGTGGTCTCTACGATCGAAGGTGATCAGACAGGCAGACCATGGGTTGAATTTTGGGGCAACTGGCTCTAGGGCATAGATGTCCCTTAGTGCACGCTTGCCTCCCACTTGGGGATATGAGTGACATAGATCATGTTCACTGTTCTGACCTCGGGAGGAAATTTCTTTTGTCCCCCTGTGTTCGGTGGACAAGGCTCTTCATCGTCGTCCTTGCTGGGCGGCCCTTTCCCCTTGTGTTCGGCGTTGATCTTGCCAGCCTATTTAGAGACCCAACAATTTCGGTTGGTATGATTTGCAAGCTTGTCACGGGTGCCATGAATCTGGCACAGCCGATCAAGTATTCAGTCTAGGCTAGATGGACTGTCTTTGTTTCCTTTGAATGGTTTCTTTTGCTGGCTGGGTTTAGATCCACTGAATCCGGCGTTGACCGACGTGTCTTCGGCATCTTCATTGTTGTTTCGACGCTCGTGTCTGTTGCGTCGTGGCTTACCGTTGCCATCTCTGGCTTTGGAGGTGCCAGGGTCGCTGGCGCTGTTGCTTCGACGAGCTAGCCAGCTATCTTCTCTCATGCAAAAGCGGGTCATGAGCGAGGTGAGAGCCTCCATAGACTTCAGCTTTTCTTTGCTGATGTCCCAGGCGAGCCACTCGTCACGGAGGTCTTCCCTCCCTCGCATAGGAAGGCGCGCCCAGCGCCCTCCTCAGGCTGGGCTCGGGGGCTCTCTTCTGGAGGGCCTCGGACCTAGCCAATGTTACGAGGGAGGCGCTCGGGCACCACGTGGAGGCGTGCTTCACCGCACGCTTCCCTCAAGAGGGCACAAGGCGTGGAGCGCCTGGTGCTCAGGAGTTCATCACCAAGGCGGCCCAGGAGCTTCAAGAAGCAAGGACCATATGCGGCGACCGCCGCCCACCACCTGGCGCAGCCCCCCATCCTGGCAAGGACGCGGGCTGCGCGTCTGCGTCGACATTCCAGGGCTCAACAAGGCCGCATCTTAGGGGCGTTTCTAGCCTTCGCATGTTGGACGGTGCGAGGGTCCACCTCACAGCTATGTTCGCATGCCATTCGGCTTGCCGAACGCGACTGCCACCTTCCAGCGCCACTTACGGAGTATCCTGGCGGCTCAGGAGACCAGGCATCATGCAGTCCTGGCAGAGACGGCGACGGTCCTTCATGAGCCGCCCGAGCCCCCGGAGCCTCCTGAGGCTTAGGACCCTGGCGACTCATGAGGAGTGACTTCTTCAGCACGCAACTTCAGCAACCCCGACACCACTTCAGCAATGGCATGAGGTGACTCTTTCCAGTTCATTCATTTGACGGCGCCCTGATACGTCTCCAACGTATGTATAATTTTTTATTGTTCCATGCTATATTATTATTCTGTTTTGGACATTATTGGGCTTTATTATACACTTTTATATTATTTTTGGGACTAACCTATTAACCGGAGGCCCAGCCCAGAATTGCTATTTTTTGCCTATTTCAGAGTTTCGCAGAAAAAGAATATCAAACGGAGTCGAAACGGAATGAAACCTTCGGGAACGTGATTTTTGAAACGAACGTGATCCAGAGGACTTGGACCCCACGTCAAGACATCAACCAGGAGGGCACGAGGTAGGGGGCGCGCCTACCCCCTGGGCACGCCCTCCACCCTCGTGGGCCCCCTGTTGCTCCACCGACGTACTCCTTCCTCCTATATATACCTACGTACCCCCAAACTACCAGATACGGAGCAAAAACCTAATTCCACCGCCGCAACCTTCTGTACCCGTGAGATCCCATCTTGGGGCCTGTTCCGGAGCTCCGTCGGAGGGGGCATCGATCATGGAGGGCTTCTACATCATCACCATAGCCTCTCCGATGATGTGTGAGTAGTTTACCTCAGACCTTCGGGTCCATAGTTATTAGCTAGATGGCTTCTTCTCTCTTTTTGGATCTCAATACAATGTTCTCCCCCTCTCTCGTGGAGATCTATTTGATGTAATGTTCTTTTGCGGTGTGTTTGTTGAGACCGATGAATTGTGTGTTTATGATCAAGTTTATCTATGAACAATATTTGAATCTTCTCTGAATTCTTTTATGTATGATTGGTTATCTTTGCAAGTCTCTTCGAATTATCAATTTGGTTTGGCCTACTAGATTGATCTTTCTTGCAATGGGAGAAGTGCTTAGCTTTGGGTTCAATCTTGCGGTGTCCTTTCCGAGTGACAGTAGGGGCAGCAAGGCACGTATAGTATTGTTGCCATCGAGGATAACAAGATGGGGTTTATATCATATTGCATGAGTTTATCCATCTACATCATCTCATCTTGCTTAAAGCGTTTCTCTGTTCTTATGAACTTAATACTCTAGATGCATACTGGATAGCGGTCGATGTGTGGAGTAATAGTAATAGATGCAGGCAGGAGTCGGTCTACTTGTCTTGGACGTGATGCCTATATACATGATCATACCTAGATATTCTCATAACTATGCTCAGTTCTGTCAATTGCTCAACAGTAATTTGTTCACCCACCGTAAATACTTATGGTCTTGAGAGAAGCCACTAGTGAAACCTATGTCCCCCGGGTCTATTTTCCATCATATTAATCTCCCGACAACAAGCTATTTCTGGCGCCGTTTTTATTTTGCTTTCTTTACTTTGCATCTTTATCATAAAAATACCAAAAATATTATCTTATCATATCTAGCAGATCCCACTCTCGTAAGTAACCGTGAAGGGATTGACAACCCCTTTATTGCGTTGGTTGCGAGGATTTATTTGTTTGTGTAGGTGTGAGGGACTCGTGTGTGGCCTCTTACTGGATTGATACCTTGGTTCTCAAAAACTGAGGGAAATACTTATGCTACTTTGCTGCAGCACCCTTTCCTCTTCAAGGGAAAACCAACGCAGTGCTCAAGAGGTAGCAAGAAGGATTTCTGGCGCCGTTGCCGGGGAGTCTACGCAAAAGTCAACATACCAAGCACCCATCACAAACCCTTATCTCCCGCATTAGATTATTTGCCATTTGCCTCTCGTTTTCCTCTCCCCCACTTCACCCTTGCCGTTTTATTTGCCCTCTCTTTTCCGTTCGTCCTTTTGTTTGCTCGTGTTGCCATGTGCCTTCTATATGCTTGCATCTTCGCTTGCTGAAAATCTATTGTTATGGATCCACTTAAAGTGTTCTACTTGGATCATCTTCGATCCTTATGCGCTCGTGCTGAAACCCCAACTAGCCTAGTTGATGGGAAATCTTTAGATGAGCATGCTCATTTTGTGCATCATCGTTTGTCTGAAAAAGGGAAGCTCTTATGGTATCATATAAATAGTTTGCTATGCTATGCTTGGAATTTTTGTGAAATTTGTGATTTTACTTGTTGCTCTAAGAACCCTAAAAAACACCTTCCCTACCTATGTGAGTTCAATGATAATGAAATCTTATCTTCTTATGCAAAGGGTGTTTATAGCTAATATGATATCGAACAGATTGAAGAATTTGTCATTTTTAAGGGTGCTCACGAAGTTTCTTCTTTGATTGAAAAGTTGTAGCGACCCGACCTCAGACGGTCAAGTCTCTGTGCTTAAGTGTCTTCCCTGGATCGGTATGCTAACACACACAGTACTCGAGGATTTATAACAGAGGTAAATCACATGTATAAAGTAACGTCAAATATTACCTCAATCCAAATAGCGGAAGTAACAATAAGGTTGTGGATTCCCATCAACACCAACGGCAAAGTTGAGTGTAGAAATCGTAACCCTAACGTATCACTTACTCGTCGTAAGATCCTGCAACATGAGACGTTGCAGCCACAAAGGGTCAGTACATTGAATGTACTGGCAAATTCACACCATAGAGAATAATGAACAATGGCTATCACTACATGCATATATGGCTGGTGGAAAAGCTCTATGGTTATAATATCTTTGCGAAAAGCCAATTTTTCCCTACTTCAAAGGAATATATTTTATTTAACTACAAAGTTGGTTGATAAACATTGAGAAGGTTCCTCCAACTCAATCCCAAAATAATAATCATTAACCCAACAAATTATTTAAGTAGCGTGATGAGATCAACATGATAATCCAAGAACCAGATACTCAAGATGTCCATAACCGGGGACACGGCTAATCATGATTAGTTTGTACACTCTGCAGAGGTTTGCGCACTTTTCCCCACAAGACTCGATCTCCTCCGTTGATTTTCTCGCACTACAGGGTGTTTGAGAAACGGATGATCAAGACACAATCTTTCAAAAGCATTTACTCTCTACTCCGGGCAGACCGGTACACCTACAATCCCCCCTACATATGCTAGTCCACCTCTTCAAGAGCTCACGCAACTTACTCAACTATGCCAGAGCCCATAATGGCTTGTGGCTGCACACAGAAGTTTCTAGCATGAATAATCTTATGATCCCTTTGAGCCTGGGTGGCATTCCATAGGGTGATCACACGGGTCCTCCGGGGCCCTTGGGCAAGCACTGGGTTCTCCAGGTGCCCGGGCAAACCACTGGGTACTCTAGGGTGCCCCAACCAATCCACTCAGATGTTTATTAAAGTTTCCACCTTAAGTTAACCATTAATGATAACTCTCACATCTTTCATGAATACACTCAACCAATCCACGTCTACGAGCATAGGATAGCAGTATAAGCATAACGTAGAAGTAACTCCCAAGGTTTGATAATAAACTGGGCAATAGGTACTACCTCATCAACTACTTCCCAATACCCACATGTTATCAATCCTACTCATGCAATGTTTGAGGGTGAAACTAATGCATAAAAACTGGGTACGAAAGGGGTATGATCAAAGTGTGAACTTGCCTGCAATCTTGATGAAGATGATTCGCACTCATAACTCTTGATAGTTCTACTCATCACACTCCGTTCAATCTATCGTGAGCAAACAATAGTAACCACACATAAGCAATCACTCAAAAGATCGGGAAGAACGAAGAAGACGATTCGGAAAACATCAAAACCAAGCAAATAACTCTTGCAACAAAAAACAATTTCTAACAGTACCAAAATTATGTGAATTTGGCCTTAACAGAAAGTTTACGTCAAGAGCTTCGATTGGAAAAAGAATCAACTCAAACGGAGTTATAAAACTCGAGTTACGATCAAACGAAGTTCAAATACAAATATGTTTGAAGTCAAAATTTAACACTTTCAAAAATATGTTTAAGTTGATTATCTGGATAGAGGGATCATAACGAAGAAGTGGGCGTTGGTTTCGTTGGATTTGGATAAACGAGTAAAAAGTAGTGATCGTTTGAAAAATCAGGGACTAATCTGTAAATAAAATACTCACAAATAGATCCCTGGCCGAAAACTAAAATAAAAAGAAAAATCCTATCGAACGAACGTTCGCTACAGAACCCTACAGAACGAAAACGTTTGCTACCAGAAGCTAACGAGCGAACGCTCGCTAAATAAACTAACTAAAAAAATAAACCGGACTAAACTGGAAACTTAAAATAAAACCGGATCGGGGTCGGCGGTTTATACCGGTTCGGTCGGTTTTCACCGAAAACCAGCGGCGATCGGCGGCAGCAGCAGATCGGGCAGTGGCGGCGGTGCTCCGGCGAATCGGGGCAGCAGCGGCAGCGCCCGGGCGGCGAAGTGCGGCGGTGGCGGCGTGGCGCGGATGCGGCAGAGGGCGGCGGCTGCAGCACGGCGGCAGCGGTGGAGCTACCTGGCGGCGACGATCTGCGGCGCGGCGGCGCAAAGCATGAGGCGGCAGCGGCGCGAGAAGAGGAGGGGCGCAGCTATTTATGGAGGGAGGGCGGCGCGGTGGCGTGTGGGAGGGGGCAGAGAGAGGCGGCAACGGCGCGGTGTCCGCGAAGGTCACGGCGGCGGCGGCGCTGTCGTGAGGGCGCTGGAGTCGGGGACGAAAGCGGTGGCAGCTGGGCTTGGCCTGGCGCTGGGCTGGCGGCCAGTCGGGGATTTTAAAAAACAATAATTTTGCAGACAAAAGAAATAAAATAAATGCAAAAAAAAATATAACATAGGCATATTATATATCAAAATTTTCAGAAAAAGATTTCCTACAATGTAAACATTTTTCTAACGTCAAATAAAGTCCACAAAAAATCAAATAATTCAAAGAGTGCTACTGTCCCTACTAAAATCGAATAAAAATCATTTTAAAAATACCAAAATGATTTCAAATTTATTTACCTCCAATTTTCTGATGTAGGGAATCATGTTACCCTATTTTCCATATATTTTTATTTTGGAGAAAAATAATTTGAATAAAGCCCAAATAACTCCAAATTGAAAATAATTTCAAAAGGAATTTGAATTTGATCCTCTTAACTTCCAACTCATATTTCATATAATTTGAAGAAGTCATTTTATCTTCTCTCGTGAAAATCATTGAGTTGCATAAAGTTTCAGAATTGGAAATATTCTCAAATGAAGTTCAAATATTTTCAACACCCCTTGTCATTTAAATAAATGGAAGAAGTCATGTCATCTTCTCTCCAGGGTTTTGTGGTGAAAAGAACTTGAATTCACGGAGATCATAACAGCGAAAATGAAAGTTCGGGAAAGTCCTTTTATTCCCTCTCATTTAACTTTCAAAAAGTTTCGAATTTCACTCAACTTCACACAATCAATCAAACAATCAATCATAACTATCTATTTATTATAACATTCCAAAATTTAGAATTTTGGGATGTTACAAACCTACCACCCTTAGAATCTCGTCCTCGAGATTCGGAGAGGCTAGCAAGAAATAGGTTGGGTTTGGAGGTTTTCTCAAAATCCATCGATCGTCACAGGGGGGGTCTTACCACCCTTAGAAACATCGTTACGGTCCCATCAATACTCATATACTCCATCCTTATTCTTGACAGGGCCGGTCTTCTCAGATCTTCAGTATAATTCCTTCTCTGGCTCTTTCGGTAGCGGCATAACCTTTTCCTCAATTCTTCTGTCCTTTCATCTTGGTAAGGTTATTCCGAGACTGGGTCTTCTTAGCTGACGGGTCTGGCGCCAATACTAAACAACTATAGATATCTCATGGTGGTCAACCATTTATGGTTTCTCCTGCAGAAAAAGGGTCTGGGTTGAACCTCACCATATATCCTACGATTGGCAACGGCTGTCGTGTACAAGGGAAAACTGTCATACCATTCTATGGTTTAAACAAGGTTTTGGTCGTCGTCTCTCTACTATAGGTAAGTCACTCAGATTTACCATCCCATATAGCAAGGCGAACAATAAGAGTAAGTCGGTATGGTGATCAATCCATCCCGCACCCAAATCATTACCTTGTATACGGTTTAGCGAATCTCGCATTCTAACACTCGCTCTCCTCACAAGCATCGCAGAATTTCTCTTGTCGACGAACCAAGTACGGATAAATCCATGGATTCTGCAAGCCAGCAAACATCTATCGTTTCTTCACAACTCTCAAGTTTTGCGTTAATTCCTATAAGATCGTCTATTGATAAAATCGTAACTTCTTCCAGGGTTTTCCTTCAGCAAGAATGTGCTTGCTTCTTGGCAGGTCCTGGGGCCTGTGGGTTATGGCCCATCTCATCACTTGCAAACGTTGAACTCATCATCTGGGAAAACTGATCTTTATTCCAACATCCAGCTTCCTAGTATTTTTAAATCCATCCAATTGTACTGTCTTCCTTCCTTCTATTGGCACCAAACTAGGACGTGATTACTCAGACTCATCATGGAATTTCCATTGATCCATATTTCCTACATCATACCTCCTTTATATTCAATAGTAATTCATCTCTTCATCCTCGTGGGATATCCCACATACCGAGATAAAAAAACTTATACTTATGAAGTCCATACTCCACTTCGTGGAATATCATTATCCTTTCCAGGGTCAAGCGTCCTTACAGGGGAATATTGGCCATCTCTGCATGGCACTTCTTCAACTGGGAAACGTGAAACACATCATGAACTCCTAACAGTCCTTCGGGTGACTCCAACTTGTTGGCCACTTCTCCCATACGCTCCAAAACTCGGTATGGTCCTACAAATCTTGGGGCTAACTTTCCCTTAACTCCAAATTGTTTAACTCCTCGTAGAGGGGACACACGAAGACATGCTCTGTCTCCAATTTCATAGACTACCTCCTTGCGTTTTTTAGTCTCCATAACTCTTCTGCCTGGACTGAGCTACCTTCAGTCTATCTCGAATCAACTTAACATTCTCTTCTGACTCCTTCATCACATTTGGTCCAATCAACTCACGGTCTCCAACTTCATCCCACATCGACGGTGTTTGGCTCCTTCTCCCATACAAAGCTTCAAAAGGGGCCATCTTCAAACTGGCTTGGTAACTGTTGTTGTATGAGAATGTTGGAAATATGCCCTAGAGGCAATAATAAACGGTTATTATTATATTTCTGTGTTCATGATAATAGTCTATTATTCATGCTATAATTGTATTGTCCGGAAAATCGTAATACATGTGTGAATACATAGACCACAACCTGTCCCTAGTAAGCCTCTAGTTGACTAGCTCGTTGATCAACAGATAGTCACGGTTTCCTGACTATGGACATTGGATGTCATTGATAACGGGATCACATCATTAGGAGAATGATGTGATGGACAAGACCCAACTTAAGCATAGCATAAAAGATCGTGTAGTTTCGTTTGCTAGAGCTTTTCCAATGTCAAGTATCTTTTCCTTAGACCATGAGATCGTGCAACTCCCGGATACCGTAGGAGTGCTTTGGGTGTGCCAAACGTCACAACGTAACTGGGTGACTATAAAGGTGCATTACGGGTATCTCCGAAAGTGTCTGTTGGGTTGGCACGGATCGAGACTGGGATTTGTCACTCCGTGTGACGGAGAGGTATCTCTGGGCCCACTCGGTAATGCATCATCATAATGAGCTCAATATGACTAAGGCGTTAGTCACGGGATCATGCATTGCGGTACGAGTAAAGAGACTTGCCGGTAACGAGATTGAACAAGGTATTGGGATACCGACGATCGAATCTCGGGCAAGTAACATACCGATTGACAAAGGGAATTGCATACGGATTGATTGAATCCTCGACACCGTGGTTCATCCGATGATATCATCGTGGAACATGTGGGAGCCAACATGGGTATCCAGATCCCGCTGTTGGTTATTGACCGGAGAGGCGTCTCGGTCATGTCTGCATGTCTCCCGAACCCGTAGGGTCTACACACTTAAGGTCCGGTGACGCTAGGGTTGTAGAGATATATGTATGCGGAAACCCGAAAGTTGTTCGGAGTCCCGGATGAGATCCCGGACGTCACGAGAGGTTCCGGAATGGTCCGGAGGTAAAGATTTATATATGGGAAGTCTTATTTTGGTCGCCGGAAAAGTTTCGCGCTTTATCGGTATTGTACCGGGAGTGCCGAAAGGGGTCCGGGGGTCCACCAAGGGGGTCCACCAGCCCCGGGGGGCCACATGGGCTGTAAGGGGTGCGCCTTGGCCTATATGGGCCAAGGGCACCAGCCCCAAGAGGCCCATGCGCAAGAGATAAGAAAGAAGGGAGAGTCCTAAAGGGGGAAGGCACCTCCGAGGTGCCTTGGGGGGGAAGGACTCCCCCCTGGCCGCACCCTTCCTTGAAGGAAGGGGCAAGGCTGCGCCCCCCCCTCTCCCTTGGCCCTATATATAGTGGGGGGAAGGGAGGGCAGCAACATCTAAGCCTTGGGCGCCTCCCTCCTCCCCTGCAACACCTCTCTCTCTCTCGCAGAAGCTCGGCGAAGCCCTGCCGGAGACCCGCTACATCCACCACCACGCCGTCGTGCTGTTGGATCTCCATCAACCTCTCCTTCCCCCTTGCTGGATCAAGAAGGAGGAGACGTCGCTGCACCGTACGTGTGTTGAACGCGGAGGTGCCGTCCGTTCGGCACTCGGTCATCGGTGATTTGGATCACGGCGAGTACGACTCCGTCATCCACGTTCATTGGAACGCTTCCGCTCGCGATCTACAAGGGTATGTAGATCCACTCCTTTCCCCTCGTTGCTAGTAGACTCCATAGATGCATCTTGGTGAGCGTAGGAAAATTTTAAATTATGCTACGATTCCCAACAGTGGCATCATGAGCCAGGCCTATGCGTAGTTACTATGCACGAGTAGAACACAAAGAAGTTGTGGGCGTTGATGTTGCCAATTCTTCTTGCCGCTACTAGTCGTTTCTTGTTTCGGCGGCATTGTAGGATGAAGCGGCCCGGACCGACCTTACACGTACGCTTACGTGAGACAGGTTCCACCGACTGACATGCACTAGTTGCATAAGGTGGCTAGCGGGTGTCTGTCTCTCCTACTTTAGTCGGAACGGATTCGATGAAAAGGGTCCTTATGAAGGGTAAATAGAAATTGGCAAATCACGTTGTGGTCATACGTAGGTAAGAAACGTTCTTGCTAGAAACCTACAAACCACGTAAAAACTTGCAACAACAATTAGAGGACGTCTAACTTGTTTTTGCAGCAAGTGATATATGTGATATGATATGGCCAGAAGATGTGATGAATGATATATGTGATGTATGAGATTGATCATATTCTTGTAATAGGAATCACGACTTGCATGTCGATGAGTATGACAACCGGCAGGAGCCATAGGAGTTGTCTTTATTATTTTGCATGACCTGCGTGTCATTGAATAACGCCATGTAATTTACTTTACTTTGTTGCTAAACGGTTAGCCATAGAAGTAGAAGTAATCGTTGGCGTGACAACTTCATGAAGACACAATGATGGAGATCATGATGATGGAGATCATGGTGTCATGCCGGTGACGAAGATGATCATGGTGCCCCGAAGATGGAGATCAAAGGAGCATGATGATATTGGCCATATCATGTCACTATTTGATTGCATGTGATGTTTATCATGTTTTTGCATCTTATTTGCTTAGAACGACGGTAGCAAGTAGGATGATCCCTTATAATAATTTCAAGAAAGTGTTCACCCTAACTGTGCACCGTTGCGAAGGTTCGTCGTTTCGAAGCACCACGTGATGATCGGGTGTGATAGATTCTTACGTTCGAATACAACGGGTGTTGACGAGCCTAGCATGTACAGACATGGCCTCGGAACACACGCAATACACTTAGGTTGACTTGACGAGCCTAGCATGTACAGACATGGCCTCGGAACACGGAGGACCGAAAGGTCGAGCATGAGTCGTATAGAAGATACGATCAACATGGAGATGTTCACCGATCTTGACTAGTCCGTCTCACGTGATGATCGGACACGGCCTAGTTGAGTTCGGATCATGTTTCACTTAGATGACTAGAGGGATGTCTATCTGAGTGGGAGTTCATTAAATAATTTGATTATATGAACTTAATTATCATGAACTTAGTCTAAAATCTTTACACTATGTATTGTAGATCAAATGGCCCACGTTGTCCTCAATTTCAACGCGTTCCTAGAGAAAACCAAGCTGAAAGATGATGGCAGCAACTATACGGACTGGGTCCGGAACCTGAGGATCATCCTCATAGCAGCCAAGAAAGATTATGTCTTAGAAGCACCGCTAGGTGAAGCACCAATCCCTGAGAACCAAGACGTTATGAACGCTTGGCAGCAGCGTGCTGATGATTACTCCCTCGTTCAGTGCGGCATGCTTTACAGCTTAGAACCGGGTCTCCAAAAGCGTTTTGAGAAACATGGAGCATATGAGATGTTCGAGGAGCTGAAACTGGTTTTTCAAGCTCATGCCCGGGTCGAGAGATATGATGTCTCCGACAAGTTCTTCAGCTGTAAAATGGAGGAGAACAGTTCTGTTAGTGAGCACATACTCAGAATGTCTGGGTTGCACAACCGCTTGTCTCAGCTGGGAGTTAATCTCCCGGATGACGCGGTCATTGACAGAATCCTCCAGTCGCTTCCACCAAGCTACAAGAGCTTTGTGATGAACTACAATATGCAGGGGATGGAAAAGACCATTCCCGAGGTATATTCAATGCTGAAATCAGCTGAGGTAGAGATCAGAAAAGAACATCAAGTGTTGATGGTGAATAAAACCACTAAGTTCAAGAAGGGCAAGGGTAAGAAGAACTTCAAGAAGGACGGCAAGGGAGTTGCCGCGCCCGGTAAGCCAGTTACCGGGAAGAAGTCAAAGAATGGACCCAAGCCCGAGACTGAGTGCTTTTATTGCAAGGGAAGTGGTCACTGGAAGCGGAACTGCCCCAAATATTTAGCGGACAAGAAGAAGGCCGGCAACACCCAAGGTATATGTGATATACAAGTAATTGATGTGTACCTTACCAGTACTCGTAGTAGCTCCTGGGTATTTGATACCGGTGCGGTTGCTCATATTTGTAACTCAAATCAGGAACTACGGAATAAACGGAGACTGGCAAAAGACGAGGTGACGATGCGCGTCGGGAATGGTTCCAAGGTCGATGTGATCGCCGTCGGCACGCTACCTCTGCATCTACCCACGGGATTAGTTATAAACCTCAATAATTGTTATTTAGTGCCAGCTTTGAGCATGAACATTGTATCTGGATCTCGTTTAATTCGAGATGGCTACTCATTTAAATCTGAGAATAATGGTTGTTCTATTTATTTGAGAGATATGTTTTATGGTCATGCCCCGCTGGTCAATGGTTTATTTTTGATGAATCTCGAACGTGATGCTACACATGTTCATAGTGTGAATACCAAAAGATGTAAAGTTGATAACGATAGTCCCACATACTTGTGGCACTGCCGCCTTGGTCACATTGGTGTCAAGCGCATGAAGAAGCTCCATGCAGATGGACTTTTGGAGTCTCTTGATTACGAATCATTTGACACGTGCGAACCATGCCTCATGGGTAAGATGACCAAGACTCCGTTCTCCGGAACAATGGAGCGAGCAACCAACTTATTGGAAATCATACATACCGATGTGTGCGGTCCAATGAGTGTTGAGGCTCGCGGAGGATATCGTTATGTTCTCACTCTCACTGATGATTTAAGTAGATATGGGTATGTCTACCTAATGAAACACAAGTCTGAAACCTTTGAAAAGTTCAAGGAATTTCAGAGTGAGGTTGAGAATCAACGTGACAGGAAAATAAAATTCTTACGATCAGATCGTGGTGGAGAATATTTAAGTCACGAATTTGGTACACACTTAAGGAAATGTGGAATAGTTTCACAACTCACGCCGCCTGGAACACCTCAGAGAAATGGTGTGTCCGAACGTCGTAATCGCACTCTATTGGATATGGTGCGATCTATGATGTCTCTTACCGATTTACCGCTCTCATTTTGGGGTTATGCTTTAGAGACTGCCGCATTCACTTTAAATAGGGCACCGTCTAAATCCGTTGAGACGACACCGTATGAATTATGGTTTGGGAAGAAACCTAAGCTGTCGTTTCTAAAAGTTTGGGGATGCGATGCTTATGTCAAGAAACTTCAACCTGAAAAGCTCGAACCCAAATCGGAAAAATGCGTCTTCATAGGATACCCTAAGGAAACTATTGGGTACACCTTCTACCTCAGATCCGAAGGCAAGATCTTCGTTGCCAAGAACGGGTCCTTTCTAGAGAAGGAGTTTCTCTCGAAAGAATTGAGTGGGAGGAAAGTGGAACTTGATGAGGTGATAGTCACCCCTTCCGAGTCGGAAAGTAGCGCAGCGCGGGAAAATGTTCCTGTGGTGCCTACACCGACGGGGGAGGAAGTTAATGATGATGATCATGAAGCTTCGGATCAAGTTGCCACTGAACTTCGTAGGTCCACAAGGACACGTTCCGCACCAGAGTGGTACGGCAACCCTGTCCTGGAAATCATGTTGTTAGACAACGGTGAACCTTCGAACTATGAAGAAGCGATGGCGGGCCCGGATTCCGACAAATGGCTAGAAGCCATGAAATCCGAGATAGAATCCATGTATGAAAACAAAGTATGGACTTTGACTGACTTGCCCGATGAGCGGCGAGCCATAGAAAACAAATGGATCTTTAAGAAGAAGACGGACGCAGATGGTAATGTGACCATCTACAAAGCTCGACTTGTCGCTAAGGGTTATCGACAAGTTCAAGGGGTTGACTACGATGAGACTTTCTCACCCGTAGCGAAGCTGAAGTCCGTCCGAATCATGTTAGCAATTGCCGCATACTATGATTATGAGATATGGCAGATGGACGTCAAAACGGCATTCCTTAACGGCTTCCTTAAGGAAGAGTTGTATATGATGCAGCCGGAAGGTTTTGTCGATCCTAAGAATGCTAACAAAGTATGCAAGCTCCAGCGCTCAATCTATGGGCTGGTGCAAGCATCTCGGAGTTGGAACATTCGCTTTGATGAGATGATCAAAGCGTTTGGGTTTACACAGACTTATGGAGAAGCCTGTGTTTACAAGAAAGTGAGTGGGAGCTCTGTAGCATTTCTCATATTATATGTGGATGACATACTATTGATGGGAAATGATATAGAATTCTTGGAAAGTATAAAGGCCTATTTGAATAAGTGTTTTTCAATGAAGGACCTTGGAGAAGCTGCTTATATATTAGGCATCAAAATCTATAGAGATAGATCAAGACGCCTCATTGGTCTTTCACAGAGTACATACCTTGACAAGATATTGAAGAAGTTCAGTATGGATCAGTCCAAGAAGGGGTTCTTGCCTGTATTGCAAGGTGTGCAATTGAGCACGGCTCAATGCCCGACCACGGCAGAAGATATAGAAGAGATGAGTGTCATCCCCTATGCCTCGGCCATAGGGTCTATTATGTATGCCATGCTGTGTACCAGACCTGATGTAAACCTTGCCGTAAGTTTGGTAGGAAGGTACCAAAGTAATCCCGGCAAGGAACACTGGACAGCGGTCAAGAATATCCTGAAGTACCTGAAGAGGACTAAGGATATGTTTCTCGTTTATGGAGGTGACGAAGAGCTCGTCGTAAAGGGTTACGTCGACGCTAGCTTCGACACAGATCTGGATGACTCGAAGTCACAGACCGGATACGTGTATATTTTGAATAGAGGAGCAGTAAGCTGGTGCAGTTGCAAGCAAAGCGTCGTGGCGGGATCTACATGTGAAGCGGAATACATGGCAGCCTCGGAGGCAGCACAGGAAGCAGTCTGGATGAAGGAGTTCATTACCGACCTAGGGGTGATTCCCAATGCGTCGGGCCCAATGACTCTCTTCTGTGACAACACTGGAGCTATTGCCCTTGCGAAGGAGCCCAGGTTTCACAGGAAGACCAGGCATATCAAGCGTCGCTTCAACTCCATTCGTGAAAGTGTTCAAAATGGAGACATAGATATTTGTAAAGTACACACGGACCTGAATGTAGCAGATCCGTTGACTAAACCTCTCCCTAGGGCAAAACATGATCAACACCAGGACGCAATGGGTGTTCGATTCATCACAATGTAACTAGATTATTGACTCTAGTGCAAGTGGGAGACTGTTGGAAATATGCCCTAGAGGCAATAATAAATGGTTATTATTATATTTCTGTGTTCATGATAATAGTCTATTATTCATGCTATAATTGTATTGTCCGGAAATCGTAATACATGTGTGAATACATAGACCACAACCTGTCCCTAGTAAGCCTCTAGTTGACTAGCTCGTTGATCAACAGATAGTCATGGTTTCCTGACTATGGACATTGGATGTCATTGATAACGGGATCACATCATTAGGAGAATGATGTGATGGACAAGACCCAACTTAAGCATAGCATAAAAGATCGTGTAGTTTCGTTTGCTAGAGCTTTTCCAATGTCAAGTATCTTTTCCTTAGACCATGAGATCGTGCAACTCCCGGATACCGTAGGAGTGCTTTGGGTGTGCCAAACGTCACAACGTAACTGGGTGACTATAAAGGTGCATTACGGGTATCTCCGAAAGTGTCTGTTGGGTTGGCACGGATCGAGACTGGGATTTGTCACTCCGTGTGACGGAGAGGTATCTCTGGGCCCACTCGGTAATGCATCATCATAATGAGCTCAATGTGACTAAGGCGTTAGTCACGGGATCATGCATTGCGGTACGAGTAAAGAGACTTGCCGGTAACGAGATTGAACAAGGTATTGGGATACCGACGATCGAATCTCGGGCAAGTAACATACCGATTGACAAAGGGAATTGCATACGGATTGATTGAATCCTCGACACCGTGGTTCATCCGATGATATCATCGTGGAACATGTGGGAGCCAACATGGGTATCCAGATCCCGCTGTTGGTTATTGACCGGAGAGGCGTCTCGGTCATGTCTGCATGTCTCCCGAACCCGTAGGGTCTACACACTTAAGGTCCGGTGACGCTAGGGTTGTAGAGATATATGTATGCGGAAACCCGAAAGTTGTTCGGAGTCCCGGATGAGATCCCGGACGTCACGAGAGGTTCCGGAATGGTCCGGAGGTAAAGATTTATATATGGGAAGTCTTATTTTGGTCGCCGGAAAAGTTTCGCGCTTTATCGGTATTGTACCGGGAGTGCCGAAAGGGGTCCGGGGGTCCACCAAGGGGGTCCACCAGCCCCGGGGGGCCACATGGGCTGTAAGGGGTGCGCCTTGGCCTATATGGGCCAAGGGCACCAGCCCCAAGAGGCCCATGCGCAAGAGATAAGAAAGAAGGGAGAGTCCTAAAGGGGGAAGGCACCTCCGAGGTGCCTTGGGGGGGAAGGACTCCCCCCTGGCCGCACCCTTCCTTGAAGGAAGGGGCAAGGCTGCGCCCCCCCCTCTCCCTTGGCCCTATATATAGTGGGGGGAAGGGAGGGCAGCAACATCTAAGCCTTGGGCGCCTCCCTCCTCCCCTGCAACACCTCTCTCTCTCTCGCAGAAGCTCGGCGAAGCCCTGCCGGAGACCCGCTACATCCACCACCACGCCGTCGTGCTGTTGGATCTCCATCAACCTCTCCTTCCCCCTTGCTGGATCAAGAAGGAGGAGACGTCGCTGCACCGTACGTGTGTTGAACGCGGAGGTGCCGTCCGTTCGGCACTCGGTCATCGGTGATTTGGATCACGGCGAGTACGACTCCGTCATCCACGTTCATTGGAACGCTTCCGCTCGCGATCTACAAGGGTATGTAGATCCACTCCTTTCCCCTCGTTGCTAGTAGACTCCATAGATGCATCTTGGTGAGCGTAGGAAAATTTTAAATTATGCTACGATTCCCAACAGAGAACTCTGCGTAAGGTAGATTATCATCCCTACTAGATCCATAATCTAGCGCACGCGCTCTCAACATGTCCTCCAGAATCTGATTGACTCTCTCGGTCTATCCATCCGTCTGCGGATGAAAGGCTGTACTGAACTTTAGCCTAGTACCCAAAGTCTGGTGCACCTGATTCCAAAACTTTGAGGTAAACTGTGTTCCTCTATCTGATACGATGGTCCTCGGATCTCCATGCAGACATACAATCCTGGTCATATATATCTTGGCCAACTTCGCACTTGTATAGGTGGTTTCCACTGGGATAAACTGAGCCACTTTGGTCAAGCGAATCAACTACTACCCAGATAGAATCATATCCCGATCGGGTTCTGGGAAATCCGGTAAGGAAATCCATGCCAAGCTTATCCCACTTCCATTCGGGTATCGGCATAGGCTGTAGTAATCCGGCTGGCTTCTGATGCTCTGCCTTTACTCTCTGGCATACATCATATACGACTACATACTCCGCAATATCCTTCTTCATACCAGTCCACCAGAAACGCTCCTTCAAATCCAAATACGTTTTGGTGTTTCCAGGGCGAATCGAGTATGGTGAGTCATGAGCCTCCTGAAGTATTAACTTCCTGATCTTTGCATTATTGGGCATGTATACACGGTCCTCGAACCATAATGTGTCGTGCTCATCCTTACGAAAACATTTGGCCTTTCCTTTGCTCATCCTCTCTTTTACCTCAGCAATCTCTTTGTCATCCTTCTGAGCTTCACGGATCTTTCCCGACAATGTAGACTGAACTTCCATTACTGCAACAAAACCTTTGGGAACAATCTCCAACCGAAGTTCCCTAAGATCCTCGGCTAACTCCTTTGGTAACCCTCTGCTTATGAGGGTATTCGTCCTTGTTTTCTTTATGGTTGTGTCCTATTTCCCCACAAAGCTTGTATGCACAAGGTTTCTTCATATCCTTTCCATAAGGCCTCAACTCCCGGGACACAACCGAGACTTTGGCAAAGTCAACTTAAATTCTTTCCAAGTGGTTACTCCTTGCCATCCATTGATGGTTTGGTACATCCTCTACCAGGTAGTGGCACCTCTTTCAAAGCACTCAAGAGCATGCTGGGTCATATCCTTTTCGGCTATAGGGTTATTCTCCATGTGATCCTCCATCTTCTGAATCCATCGGTCCGTCTCCAATTGACTTATCGGTCCATAAAAATATGGGTTCATCTCCATTCATCCTCTATTGGGTCCAAGGGTTTTGGGGTGGGATAAGAGAGATCGAGAGGGATGCACACAATACAAACAAAAGTTTTGAAAAGGCGGATTTTATTTGTGGCTGTCGGGAAAAACATCAAACAAATGACAGCGCACAAACGTGGCATCTAACGTAGGTATAACAGGGGTTTGATCTTCTAAAGGTCAATAAATCTTCAAAATCGCCAAACTCATCAAGTCTTGTTCATGTCTTCGATGGCTTTTTCTGATCGTACTTGACCTTCTCAAGTTCTTTTGCCAGATCATCTCCGTTGACGTGAAGTCTCTTGTGACGTCCTTTAATATTCTGGAGTTGCATTCCAAACTTCTGGGTTTCACATCCCTGGCATGAACCATGGTCCTACTGTCCTTCAATTCCTGACGAATCTCTGGTATCTCGAGGTTTTGCTCCTCCAGCTTGGCTACTTTCAGGTTCTGGGTCCTGAGTTCTTCATGAACTACTTCCTTGCCAAATACGGCTTCCTGAAGGTCCATCTTAAAACTCTTGATGTAATAGTCCAAATCCTGGCGATACACCAGCTAAGGTTAAAACTTCATCTTTTGCTGACAGATGCTCCATCAGCCTTCTACCATCCAATCCTTCCATGCATATGCATGCTTAACTCAGCACGGTGACAATAGCATAAGCGGGCGATAACATCATGGATAGCCGTGTTTCTTCCCTTGTCATTGCCATGAGCTATCATTCCGTAGTTGATATCTCATGCCTTATGGTTTTCTTGACAAAACTTTGAGTTTCTAACTCTCCATGTTCCAGTCTTTCTCCGACACACGTTGATCTCGGGTATTGACGGCTTCCATAGTCTGACAAAATCCATAAGGGTAGCCTTCCTATACCAATCTGGAAATTCTCCAGAGCCTTCAAATTCTCCTAGTCTTCGGAGTCTTCAACCGTTGTAGTTTCCATTATTATAATGCTCCGTAAAATCCTCTTCATTCAAAAGTGGTCTTAGTTGTCCGATATCTTGTACTTCTTGGAGTGGTCTCATCAGTTAAATCTTCATGTGGTCAAAAAGGGGAAAGGGGTATAGTCTCACTAAAAGGGAATATTTGAATAAGCTCAGAAGAGAAGAGAGGTAAAGGATCTTTTGAAAAATGAAGTTTTAGAGAAAAATCTTTTCCTATGGGCTTCCCAGTTTATAGGGTCACGTCCTACAGTCAACATGTGCTCTGATACCATCTTGTAGCGACCCGACCTCAGACGGTCAAGTCTCTGTGCTTAAGTGTCATCCCTGGATCGGTATGCTGACACACACAGTACTCGAGGATTTATAACAGAGGTAAATCACATGTATAAAGTAACGTAAATATTACCTCAATCCAAATAGCGGAAGTAACAATAAGGTTGTGAATTCCCATCAACACCAACGGCAAAGTTGAGTGTATAAATCGTAACCCTAACGTATCACTTACTCATCGTAAGATCCTGCAACATGAGACGTTGCAGCCACAAAGGGTCAGTACATTGAATGTACTGGCAAATTCACACCATAGAGAATAATGAACAATGGCTATCACTACATGCATATATGGCTGGTGGAAAAGCTCTATGGTTATAATGTTTTGCGAAAAGCCAATTTTTCCCTACTGCAAAGGAATAAATTTTATTTAACTACATAGTGGTTGTTAAACATTGAGAAGGTTCCTCCAACTCAATCTCAATTAAGTAATCATTAACCCAACAAATTAATTAAGTAGCATGATGAGATCAACATGATAATCCAAGAACTAGATACTCAAGATGTCCATAACCGGGGACACGGCTAATCATGATTAGTTTGTACACTCTGCAGAGGTTTGCGCACTTTTCCCCACAAGACTCGATCTCCTCCGTTGGATTTCTCGCACTACATGATGTTTGAGAAACGGATGACCGAGACACAGTCTTTCAGAAGCGTTAACTCTCTACTCCGGGTAGACAGTACCACCTACATCCCCTACATCTGCTAGTCTACCTCTTCAAGAGCTCACACAACCTACTCAACTATGCTAGAGCCCATAATAGTTTGTGGCTGCACACGGAAGTTTCTAGCATAAATAATCTTATGATCCCTTTGAGCCTGGGTGGCGGTCAATAGGATGATCACACAGGTACTCTAGGATATCCAAAAATACAGGCAACACTGGGTTCCCCAGGTGCCTCAGTCCACTAGCCACCTTAAGTTAACCATTAATTAACAATCTCACATCTATCATGGAAATTCTCTCACCCAATCCACGTTTACGAGCATAGCATAGCGATATAAGCAACGTAGAAGGAACTCCCAAGGTTTGATAATAAACAGGGCAATAGGTACTACCTCATCAACTACTTCCCAATACCCACATGTTATCAATCCTACTCATGCAATGTTTGAGGGTGAAACTAATGCATACAAACTGGGTATGAAAGGGGTATGTTCAAAGTGTGAACTTGCCCGCAATGTTGATGAAGATGATTCGCACTCATAACTCTTGATAGTTCTACTCGTCACACTCCGTTCAATCTATCGTGAGCAAGCAATAGTAACCACACATCAGCAATCACTCAAAAGATTGGGAAGAACGAAGAAGACGATTCGGAAAACATCAAAACCAAGCAAATAACTCTTGCAACATAAAAAAATTTCTAACAGTACCAAAATTATGCGAATTTGGCCTTATCAGAAAGTTTAGGTCAAGAGCTTCGATTTGCAAAAAGAATCAACTCAAACGGAGTTATAAAACTCGAGTTACGATCAAACGAAGTTCAAATACAAATCTGTTTGAAGTCAAATTTTAATACTTTCAAAAATATGTTTAAGTTGATTATCTGGTTAGAGGAGGTCATAACGAAGAAGTGGGCGTTGGTTTTGTTGGATTTGGATAACGAGTAAAAAGTAACGAACGTTTGAAGAACAGGGACTAATCTGTAAAGAAATATCACAGATAGATCCCTGACGAAAATAACAAAAAAAAGAAAAGCTAATTAAGAACGTTCGTTTACAGGATCTAAGACAGAAAACGTTCTACCAAGTTAGAGTAACCTAAAAAAAACAGATCTAAGTTTTTTTTAGAAAAAACCAAAACTTGAAATAAAACCGATTGGGTCCGCGGTTTATACGGTTCGAACGGTCCCGCCGAAAACGCGGCGGCAGGGCGACGCAGCTCCGCGCGGGGCTCGGCGAATCGGGTGAGCACGGGCAGGCCCGGGCGGCAAATGCGGCTGATGGCGGCGTGGCGGGTCCCGCAAAGGGCGAGGAGTCGGCTGCGGCGGAGCTCGCGGCGGCTCCGGCGATTGCGCGGTGCGGCGCGAAAGCGGGGCGCGGCGGGAGAAAGAGGAGGGGCGCAGCTATTTATGGAGGGAGGAGGCGCGGTGGCGGTACGGGGAGGGGCAGAGGAGAAGGCGGCAGGAGAGGCGGCAACGGCGCGGTGACCGCGAAGGTCACGGCGGCGGCGGCGCTGTCGTGAGGGCGCTGGAGTCGGGGACGAAAGCGTGGCGGCTGGGCTTGGCCTGGCGCTGGCTGGGCCGGCCCAGTTTGGGGATTTTTTTAAACAATAATTTTGCAGACAGAAGAAATCAAATAAATGCAAATAAAATAAAATATAACATAGGCATATTATATATCAAAATTTTCAGAAAAAGATTTCCTACAATGTGAAAATTTTCTAACATCAAATAAAATCCACAAAAAATCAAATAATTCAAAGAGTGCTACTGCCCTACTAAAATTCAATAAAAATCATTTTAAAAATACCAAAATAATTTCAAATTTATTTACCTCTAATTTTCTGATGTAGGGAATCATGTTACCGTATTTTCCATATATTTTTATTTTGGAGAAAAATAATTTGAATAAAACCCAAATAACTCCAAATTGAAAATAATTTCAAAAGGACTTTGAATTTGATCCTCCTAACTTCCAACTCATATTTCATATAATTTGAAGAAGTCATTTTATCTTCTCTTGTGAAAATCATTGAGTTGCATAAAGTTTCAGAATTGGAAATATTCTCAAATGAAGTTCAAATATTTTCAACACCCCTTGTCATTTAAATAAATGGAAGAAGTCATGTCATCTTCTCTCCAGGGTTTTGTGGTGAAAAGAATTTGAATTCACGAAGATCATAAAAGCAAAAATGAAAGTTTGGGAAAGTCCTTTTATTCCCTCTCATTTAACTTTCAAAAAGTTTTGAATTTCACTCAACTTCACACAATCAATCAAACAATCAATCATAACTATCTATTTATTATAACATTCCAAAATTTAGAATTTTGGGATGTTACAAAAGTATGATTTTACTCTCAACAAATCTGAAAAATTCCGTCATACTGAAATATTGCAATGAAAAGTTTGCTCATAATGTATATGTCCAAGAATTTATTGAAAGAATGACCGTTGCTTTGGAAGAAAATAATGATATGCATGAATCTATAGATAATGATGATTCCGATGATTTGGTTGAAATGTCCCTCGATGAACATGATGCTTGCTATTCTTGTGGCCATGGTGCCAATATTTATGAAGACAAATTTGCTATAGTTCCTTATGCTAAAAATGAGATCGTTGCTATTGCACCCATGCTTGATAGTTCCTTCGATGAAAACATGATTGCAATGATTTTACTATAAATTCTCTTGATGTCAATTGTGCTAATAATATGCAAAACCCTAAGCTTGGGGATGCTAGTTTTGCTATGTCCATTATTTGTTGCAATGATCATGATTGGGGTGATTTTTCTTATGATCTTGAAAATTTATTTAACCCCCATGATGAATATGAGATTGATAATATTGTTTGAAATAATATTGAAAGTGGGTTTGGAAGAGTGTGAACTTTAGATCCCACATATTTGGAGAATATTCAATCTTATGAAATTTTTGATAAAAGTGGGTTTGGAGAGGTCATGACTTTAGTTAATGTTAATCCCACTATTTCGGAAGAGTGTCAACTTTGCATGCATGTCGATCGTGTTGAAAATATTTTATATGATAGATATATTGTTGAATTTTCTTATGATCCTAAATGTAATTATTATGAGAGAGGAAAATATGGTTGTAGAAATTTTCATGTTACTAAATTACCTCTCGTTATGTTTGCCTATAAAATGCCTATACATAGGAAGTATGTTAGATTGCTTTCCGCTTCCTTGCATATGCTAGTTTTCGCTTGCCTTGATAATTTGTTTGCCTATAAAATTCCTATGCATAGGAAGTATGTTAGACTTAGATGTGTTTTTCACATGCTATTTGATGCTCTCTTTGTGCTTCAATTCTTGTCTCTCATGCGAGCATTATTAAAATTTTCTATGCCTAGCTAGGGGCGTTAAACGATAGCGCTTGTTGGGACGCAACCCAATTTTATTTTTAGTTTTTTTGCTTTTTGCTTCTTTTTAGGAATAAATATTTGATCTAGCCCCTGGTTAGATGTGTTTTGATGTTTTAATTAGTGTTTGTGCCAAGTTTTAACCTATAGGATCTTCTTGGATGATAGTTATTTGATCTTGCAGAAAATTCCAGAAACATTCTGTTCACGAAAACAATTGGTAAAAAACACCAGAACGTGATAAAATATTGATTCCAATTGCTGCTGATCAATAAACAAATTGTCTAGGTCGTCCTATTTTGGCTGAATTTTTGGAGTTCCAGAAGTTTGCGTTAGTTACAGATTACTACAGATTGTTCTGTTTTTTGACAGATTCTGTTTTTTGTGTGTTGTTTGCTTATTTTCATGAATCTATGGCTAGTAAAATAGTTTATAAACCATATAGAAGTTGGAATACAGTAGGTTTAACACCAATATAAATAAAGAATGAGTTCATTACAGTACCTTCAAGTGGTCTTTTGTTTTCTTTCGCTAACGGAGCTCACGAGATTTTCTGTTGAGTTTTGTGTTGTGAAGTTTTCAAGTCTTGAGTAAAAGATTTGATGGATTATGGAACAAGGAGTGGCAAGAGCCTAAGCTTGGGGATGCCCAAGGCACCCCAAGATAATCTAAGGACACCTAAAAGCCAAAGCTTGGGGATGCCCCGGAAGGCATCCCCTCTTTCGTCTACTTCCATCGGTAACTTTACTTGGAGCTATATTTTTATTCACCACATGATATGTGTTTTGCTTGGAGCGTCTTGTATGATTTGAGTCTTTATGTTTTTGTTTACCACAATCATCTTTGCTGTATACACCTTTTGAGAGAGACACACATGATTCAGAAATTATGAGAATACTTTATGTGCTTCACTTATATCTTTTGAGTTATATAGTTTTTGCTCTAGTATTTCACTTATATCTTTTAGAGCACGGTGGTGGATTTGTTTTATAGAAACTATTGATCTCTCATGATTCACTTAGATTATTTTGAGAGTCTTAAACAGCATGGTAATTTGCTTAAATAATCCTTATATGCTAGGTATTCAAGACTAGTAAAAACTTTCTTATGAGTGTGTTGAATACTATGAGAAGTTTGATGCTTGATGATTGTTTTGAGACATGGAGGTAGTGATATCAAAGTTGTGCTAGTTGAGTAGTTGTGAATTTGCGAAATACTTGTGTTGAAGTTTTCAAGTCCCGTAGCATGCACGTATGGTAAACGTTATGTAACAAATTTGAAACATGAGGTGTTCTTTGAGTGTCTTCCTTATGAGTGGCGGTCGGTGTCGGTGTCAAAACCGGCGGATCTCGGCTAGGGGGTCCCGAACTGTGCGTCTAAGGCGGATGGTAACAGGAGGCGGGGGACACGATGTTTACCCAGGTTCGGGCCCTCTCGATGGAGGTAATACCCTACTTCCTACATGATTGATCTTGATGATATGAGTATTACAAGTGTTGATCTACCACGAGATCGTAGAGGCTAAACCCTAGAAGCTATCCTATGGTATGATTGTTGTTCTTGTCCTATGGACTAAGCCCTCCGGTTTATATAGACACCGGAGGGGGCTAGGGTTACACAGAGTCGGTTACAAGGGAGGAGATCTACATATCCGTATTGCCAAGCTTGCCTTCCACGCCAAGGTGAGTCCCATCCGGGCACGGGTCGAAGTCTTCAATCTTGTATCTTCATAGTCCAACCACTACAAAAAAAAGACACATCCGTGACATTTTGGGCCGAACGATTTTTTTTTCTGTCATACATATGGCACTTCTATGACAATAATTGTGACAAAACCCGGTATCATCATGGATGTGGTGGGCTCCTACTTCTATGACAAAAAATCATGACAGAAAATGGGCTTTTCGACCTGGGCAGGCCGGAGACGTAGCTGCATGACATTCTTTGGGCCGTCCATGACGGAAAAAACCGTGGTAGAAGCGAGGGGGAGGAAAATTTCGGGGAGTTCCCGGTTACGGTGAGAGGTCGGGCGCCGAGTGATGCGCGTTTCTCTCGTACACGTACGCGCATGTGTGCGAGGCGTTGGCTCTAACTGAACCCGAGTGAGGCGTTGGGCTCTAACTGAACCCGAGCGATTGCACTGCAGGCTACGCGTTACTGAACCCGAGCGATCGATCGATGGCTGTTAACTGAACCCGACCGAGCGATTCCTTCGCTACTGCTGCTAACTGAAGCCGATCGATGCTGCCTCTGGGATGAATAGTGAGTGTTGTGGGGGGGTTTGGATGAACAGTGAGCGGTGGCGTTGCCTCTGGATGAACAGGACCCCGTGGTGTGGTGGAGGGCTGGATGAACAGTAGACGGTGGAGGGGTGCCCGTGGAGGGGTGGTTGAACAGGACCCCGTGGTGTGGAGGGATGGATGAACAGTAGACGGTGGAGGGGTGCCCGTGGAGGGGTGGTTGAACAGGACCCCGTGGTGTGGAGGGCTGGATAAACAGTAGACGGTGGAGGGGTGCCCGTGGTGGGGTGGTTGAACAGGACCCCGTGGTGTGGAGGGATGGATGAACAGTAGACGGTGGAGGGGTGCCCGTGGAGGGGTGGTTGAACAGGACCCCGTGGTGTGGAGGGCTGGATGAACAGTAGACGGTGGAGGGGTGCCCGTGGAGGGGTGGTTGAATAGTAGCCGGTGGAGTAGCGCGCGGTGGAGGCTGGATGAACAGGAGTCCGTGGAGGCTGGAGGAGGTCGACGGTAGCCCGTGGAGGCTGGAGGAGGTCGACGGTAGCCCGTGGAGGCTGGAGGAGGTCGACGGTGGAGATGAACAATATCCCGTGGAGTCACGTTTTGCGGTACGCCACACCCCTCCCAATGAACAGGACCCCCGTTTTGACCGTAGGAGGTCCGTTTCATCCGTTTTGCGGTACGCCACACTCCTCCCGATCAACAGGACCCCTGTTTCGACCGTAGGAGGTCCGTTTCGTCCGTTTTGCGGTACACCACACCCCTCCCGATCAACAGGACCCCCGTTTCGACCGTAGGATGTCCGTTTCATTCATTTTGCGGTACGCCAGACCCCTCCCGATGAACAGGATCCCGTTTCGAACGTGGCCGGTCGAACACAAGGCCGTTTCCTCCGTTCTGCGGTACGCCAGGCCTCATTTCCATCGCCTGTTCCGTCCAAGCCCTCCCGATGAACACGACCACGCGTTCCGTTCCGACCCAGCCGGTTGGCTCCCACGCGTTCCGTTGCCTCCCGATGAACACGACGCATTCCGTTGCCTCCCCATGAACACGACGACGACGCTGTTTCTCCGTTCCGACCTAGCCATGTCAACGAGCCCTCGCCGTACGTATGCGCGAGTAGGCCCTCGAGACCCCGCCCGTATGTACACATATGTGGCCGTATTTTCTTTCTTTGCGGGGACCCCGACTCATAAGTCGTGATCACTGAATGCACGTGTACAGTGATCCCAGAGATCAACGCTCACTGAACACACAAAAGCTGAATAACAAGGGTCTTACATCCATAGATACAATATTACACAAGTAGGACCATTATGGTCAAGTCTTGAGTATAACATCGCAGCGGAAATCTTCGTCGATAACTTGGACCCATGCCATCTGCCTTAACCCTATAGGCATTCTGACTGGGAAGCGTCCTAGCTCACACGTTCATCACCGAAGTATTCTTCATCATATCCTGTTCTTTCATGCCTGGCCAATAAAATAACCAGTGGCAAGCCAATGAGTACTTTGAATGTACTCGCAAGCAACCCATGTTTTGGTTCAGGATACAACAATGCATGATATAGGTAAATTTTTGCAGAAAGCTAGTTTCTTTTGTGCTATCACATGTTCAACAATTGGTAAAACATGCATCATACGAATTCAAGTAACCATAGTAACTGGTTACAGATATCAACATAAATGGAGTGGGCATCAACCCAACTCAATCATGTCAAGTCCTTTGACTTGGCCCAAGTAGTTCTTCCCACTTATCCAAACACACTCACCAGGTTTCGTAAACATGTGGACGTAGCCCAAGAGCGGTTACCCAACTGTCCTTCACCGTGGACACGGCTATTCGAATAGTTTTACACTCTACAGAGGTTGCACACTTTACCCACAAGATCCGGGGAAATTCCATGTCATCCACGACCCGCGGTACCTCAAGTACCCGGGGTAAGCACCCGATCACTATCTTTCCCTAGACGACACTAACATAGAGTCCACTCGATTGGTAGTAACCCCCGTGCCCCACATTTCACATCTTAAAATTGGGAGCCTCGCTCCCATATTCATCACATACCACAAGCACGGGGTACCAACGGTGTGTCCGGTGCCCTGTGAAGACAGTCATGGCCGCCCTACCTGGCGCGACCCCGTCCCGAGAGAGAGCACCAACTCTCCCCCATCACTAGTAATGCGGGCTCCAAGATAGTATCGGCCTAGGTAATCAATAATGCCCTTTCCCATATAAGGGTAGAGTGGTTGCGCATGTAAGGTTGGAATAACAGTCGCAACTTAAACCAATCCGTTTTGAAAACACCACACACACTTGCCTCGGTACACCACTTTGTCATCAAGTGGTTACCCAACTCATTATGTCCTTCGGGCATAAGTGGCACCCGACAGGGTTTTCGAAAAGTCTCTTGAAAACAATACAACTACTTTAGCATCCTATCTAGCCCC
Source organism: Triticum aestivum (assembly GCF_018294505.1). Lineage (NCBI taxonomy): Eukaryota > Viridiplantae > Streptophyta > Magnoliopsida > Poales > Poaceae > Triticum > Triticum aestivum. Next base: position 95,789,008 of record NC_057799.1, read on the forward strand.
ACTGGCATAACCCTCATAAGGAGGTAGGGTCATGCACAATGCAAGTATCAACGAGGAAGTAATGGAGGCCAACCATCAAAGTGGTCCTACCTCATCATGATTCCGCTGCAACAACAATATGGTGCTATATGTCATGCATAAAAAGGGTTTCATAGACATGGTCAAAGGGTTGCTTGCCTGTTTTAACAAAGTCTTCGAGGTCTTCAAATATCGCTGGTCCAACTCCAAGCATTTCTTCTACTTCGTCAACTATCGTCGAAAGCAACCATAATAAGCAACACAACAAGGCAGAAAATAAAAGTGATCTAAAATATTAATTTGACTTTTCTAGGATATCTCTAGTTATATGAAAAATAACCAGAGTGGTTTCATTGGGATTGGATCAATGGGTATTTCTGAACATTTCAATATGGTGGAATCAAGGGGTTTATGGATTTGCAAAGAGTGTACAGAAATATATTTTTGAAAAATGAGCAAAGGCACCCATTTAACAAATCATGATTTTAGAAACATCTAGGAGTTGGTCTCACTGGATTTGGAGTTCAAATGATTATCCTATGATTTTGCAAAGTTGGCTATACATGAAGAAATAGACCATTATTTGAGGTGATACAGAAAGTATTAGTAAAAATGTTCAAAAACTAAGTTTTGAACTTATAGACATCTAGGATTTTGAATCATGCAATTTGGATCAAAAATGGGCTCTCTGTGATTTTCTAAAGTTCATTGTAGAAATGGAAAAACAAGATTTGATAAATGTTTGTGAAGAAAAATTCTCTGGAAAAATATGCATGTTGCACCAACAGGTAGATCATGATTTATAGAGTCACTAGAAATTTGAATCATCAAATTTGGAGTTAGTTTGAATTATTTATGGATTTGACAAATTGTGCAGAAAAGAAAAAGGAGAAGCTTTTTACCCAAACGGGCTGGATCTGGGTGGCAACAGCGTGCACTGGGCGAGACATAGCGGGGCAGCGCACGGGGCCGGCCCAGCGACTCGGCGACGCGGGCGACAGGGCGACGTCGAAGGCGTCATTGCCGAAGCCGTCTCCAATTAAACGGCGGGGCCCGCCCACTAAGTCGCTGACGCGCGGGGCCCAGCTGCAGGTCGCCTTCAACCTCCCGAGCGCTCCGGCCGCGGGGAGGAGCGGCTCCCGCCAGCGATTGCCGGGGCTACAGAACACCTCCGGCGAGGCCCTGGCTACGGATGAGCTCGGCGCCGAACGCCGCATACACTTGTGTATGCCACAGTTGCCGGGGATGGTCGAGGCGACGGCGGCTTGGACGCCGGCGGACGGTGGCGTCGGGCGAGATTGGGCACGGTGCTATGGTGTGCCCTCAGACGAGGGAAAGAGCGTGGGAGCTCCGCCTTTCTCAGGGGAGCCTTGTGGTGGAGAGAGGAGAAGGAGAAGAGCTCGGGCTCGGCTGAATTTAGGTGGATGCCGGCAGCGGCACTCCAGCCATTGCGGTGGATGGGGGCACGGGGAGAGGGATGGCCGGGTCTGGGTGATGTACGGGAGGGAGAGAGAGCGAAAGGGCTCCAGAGAGAGGCCTCGGGCGGCCTTATATGGCGAGGCCGTGGCTCACCGTGGACGTGGCCTACGGGCACCCGCGGAAATGGCCGCAGTGTCCACGGGAGGAGGCTCGGGGCTGTCTGCGGCGCTCGTGGGCGTGGCCCAAGTCGAGGGAGAAGGAGAGAGAGAGCGGGGGAGTGGCTGAGCGCCGCGCATGTGGGCTCGCCCATTGGGGCTCTCGGGCGGCTCTGGCGCGCATGCTGCTGGAGGTGAGAGAGAGGGAGATAGGAGGGGGCCAGCACGGTGGCGTGATGCGGACGTCGAGGCACCTCGACTGGCGCGAGGGTGAGGCTCGAGGTGGTGGGGGAGCGCGGCGTCAACGGTCGGGAGCATGCTGACGTGCTCCAGAGCGCGTCTTTGACCGGCATGGCATGCCTTTTTGTGGAATGGGCGCGGCCACTTGTGTCTGGAAGCTGCAGGGGGGAGTAAACAATGTGGCGATGACATAGGATGCCCTCGGGAGCCAATAGAGTAGAGGAGAGGTGGAGAGAGAGTGAAAATTGCTGCTGTCCAGAGAAGAAAAGTGGATCCCTGCCCCCCTTCATCATTGCCTCTCGGGCAAGGAAGCACACCAGAGGTAGAGGGGGACGAGGGGGGGGGGGTTGTGGTAAAGAGGAGAACTCATGGAGATTAGTGGAACCGGTCAAATTGGTGTTTTTAGAAAAATGGCAGAAGGTGTTTGTTGTTGATTTGGGAAAGAAGATGAACTCCTCTTGTCATAAGTCTTGACAGGGCCAAATGGCATGAGAAAATAAGTGGTTCCACCAAGATTGAGTCCATTTGGGCAAAGTTGCCAATGCAACTTTTGTAAACTCTAGAAATCAACAGAAATGGACTTCCCAAGATTTAATCATGCAAATCTGTTCTCCTTGATGCACCACTTGGTGTAGTGTCATCATTAGAGGTTCTGAACATGTCCAAAAAAGTTGAGATCAAAAGGAGAAAGTTGCCAATGTAAAGTTGTTCAAATTTGGTTCTGGACAGAGAGGGTTTTGGGGCACTTTGATCAAGATAACATTCTCTCCAACTTGTGCCATTTGGTCTAGATGCATTATTACACCATTTGAGCATGTGCACCAAGTTTGAGAGCATTTGGACATGTTTGACAGTGCAAAGTTGTTCAAACTTGAAAAAGGATAGAAGTGGTTTTGAGAGGATTTAATGGGGTTATACGATTCTCGATGACATGAGACTTGGCAAGATCACCAAATAGAGCATTTGTGACATGATGGAATTTTTGTGGATTTTTATGAAAATATTTCCTGTAGAAATATTTCAAATCCTTGAAAGGGGCAGAAATGGTTTTTGGAGGTTTTGTCCAATATTTTGAACATGACCATGTGCTGAAACTCTTATATATGGACAATATATGTCCACTGAGTTTCCCTGATTTTTCTCAAATATTTTTGAAGCTTTAAAATAATTTTAACCTATTAAAGACCATTTCTGGACTTAAGAAAAGCCTTTAAATAAAATAGGAAAATAACTTTTAAATTTATATTTTTGTGGTTTCTCGGTGTCCTATATCTAATAGGAGTCAAATATATATATTTTTAAAGATTTTTACTGCACTTAATTAAGTGCTTGCAGTGAAAACCTCAATTTAGGGTTTTTTGGAAAACTAAATTTTGAGAAAACTATTTGGCCAAATTATTTTTGTAAGAAATTATTTTTATGTCCTATACACATGGCATGATCATTGGGCAAGGTTTTTGGATCAAGGAGAAGGAGTGTAAGAGTTGGAGGATTTATTTGATTTTTAGAGCAGTTGCAAACAACAGACCAAAATCAATTCAAGCAAAGACCAAAACACTCAAAAGTTTTCGTCAAACCACCATTTCTCATGATTTATTAGCTTAAGTGTTGTGGCATCAAAATCAGCGTGTGACAGACCTACCCACCTTACAAGAATCTCGTCGCCGAGATTCCCAAACTAGGCGTGGGAAGGAATACAAAACTTAAATTTGGTGTAGTCTTCACGTCCTCATAATGCTTCTGCTTCCGTGTGGTGCTCCATTGAACTTGAAGTACTTGATGGTGTGGCTTCGTGTACGACATTCTTCTTGATCCAGGTTGCTAATGGGTAGCTCGCGGTAGGTTAGATTGGGCTAGGGGTTGATGCCCTCATAGAGATCAGGCTAGTTAGGAAGTTGGAAACACTTCCGGGGTGTGTCGCGTGGAAAAATGCTGTGCACAGTGGATAACTCAGGTGGTAACTCTAGCTAGTAACTGTCTTCTCTTCGTCTCGTAGCAATCTCAGAGGGGGTTGTTAAATCTTGGAGTGAGCTTCTGCTTGACATGGAAATGCTTGGTTCTTCTGAGAGGAGTGACCCGTTGGTACACATGGTCTTCGACGCAAGAGTTTACTTCTTCATGATGGCGGTTGGTTTAGTTCTTCCTCCTCGACATGGCGGTCTTCAGATGTTCCTTAACCAACTGAATGGCTCTTCTTCTGTCTTTGGGTAGAAAAGCATGTCATCATATAATGAAGACACCCAAATTTTCCAAGTACTCCGTGATGACTTGTTCACGAGGTACATAAAGTGGGTTAGGGTACATGTGGTGGTCATGGTTGTGTATTGGCCAAGGTATTTTTGACCTAGAGCCAAAGCATGTGGTCATGATCTGACCATGTTCTGGCTTTGTAGGGCTTAAGGGTTGTAAGGATTCTAGGGTGCGAGTGATCGTTTATCATCTTATCCTTGAGCACAGTTTCTGAGATGCCAATTGTTCTATCTAGTCCTTTAAACAAATCACACCATATCACCGATAGCATCATCTCCTATAGGTCAACTCCAATCATCACTCATGCTATTCATATCATCATGACTCCTGAGAGGAGGTCTAGCAAAATCATATATGTCTACGATCCCCAAACTCATATGTATGGCTACCCCTAACAATCCATGGGTGGAGCATACAAGCTTCGAAGCTGGAATAAACATGACAATCCAAGTGCTCATCCTATTCTTCCAGGGTCCAAGGTAGTGCATCTTTATCCTAAGGAAACACGTCGTATGCCACTCCAAGATCTTGGTGCCTTCCTATGAATCAACTCCAGCAACCCATTAACTACACCAATCACTACATGATCCAGTAGTTCTACAAATCCAATCTCTATGGTGTTCCACAAGATCTTCTAATATCCCATAATTCTTTAATCCATGAAAAGGTCTAGCCTTACTATAGTCAGTCCACCAATTCCTGTTATTGTGATTTGATAAACTCCAAGGTCAAGCTTATATAGAATCCTAGATCAACTTCGACAATTAATCCAATCTCCTAGTTTATCGTCCACCGAGAAACACGGTATCATGATCGAGATCATCGGTCTAAATCCAATTTACTCCGAACCATGTAGACATTATCGGCACCTATACTCAACTAGGATCACCTATTTAAATCCAATTTACTCAGGGGCATTGAAAGTTACGCTACTCTATTAACTGATCCCACCAAGTTCATCTGCCAACATGGAAGCCTCGTAATCCACCAAATAATCTCAGATGATCCCTCAAAGTCATTGATATAAACTCATCAAGTCATTTGTCATCTATTCCTATATCCTCAAACTGGTCTTTCCTATGGCATCGTCAATTCTTGTGCTATATTAGGATGACAATGTGCTTGCTCATTACGTCCACTAGTTCCATAATGAACCCAGTGTTGTGCAAGGTTACGGAGGCTTAACTGGTTCTCTTGCGATTTCGCAGGTTAACCTCATGGTTAAGGATTTGAGCTGGGGTATATTGTGAAGTCTCGAAGGGTCTAGGGATGGGCTTCTAATCTTGAATAGTAGACATAACTCTACTGGGTTGCACTTGGTCGAGGAGGCTGCAACAAAAGTCTCCAGTGCTAGTTGGTCACCGAGGTGGAATCCTCGGTGCATCTTGTCTTCCTGGTCTTTGGTTGATGAAAGACGTGAGAGGGGAAGTAGCATAGATGGAGGATGCCTAAAGGGGGTTCTATAGTGCAGGTGCAAACAAACAAGTGCCAAAAGAGACAAGCACAAGCATCAAGATAAGGAAGGTGATATTGTCGCGTACTTATTGCCTAGGGCAAAAAGAGCGACTGATATCAAAACACAAACAAATAAAAACAAGCAACACACAATCATGGTTCTATTTGAACCATCATACGGACTCGACTGCACATAGGGGGTACACGACTCATCCTACCCTAGGGGTTCTCGGATTCAGTAGTCGTGCTTTGCTCCGTGCCTCGTGCAGTCTTCTGGGTTTCCCTCAGGTGTTGCTACGTCTCTTGTAGTTGTTCGATGAAGCAATCCGGGTTGAGCCTGAAAATTCTTCAACAACTTCTTGCCTGTTGAAGTGGTGGGGTGAAGGTGGCTTCTCGTAGCAGGAATTGACTCGGTCTTCTGTTGTCTCCTTAATCATGACGATCCCTTTTTTGTCTTCTAAGGCGTCGATGGTACCAAGTAGGTAATCCTTTATGCAATGACATTAACAAAGCATAGTAGAGGTCCATCCTGTCGGTTACGTTGATGACAACATCGACACCGAGAGCGGAGGACGAAGAGAACCGTTTTCCTGCTCACTATAGTGAGGCGGACCAAATGGCGAGGTTCTCATCCACCAGTGGTTGCCGATACAACAACGGTAAGGACAGGGTTGCTCTATTAGCGATGTATATCATTATCTTGCATATCCTATGCCCTGATCATCGTAGGCCAAGGTTGCATCATCCTAGGGCAAATTCAAAGGTATCACCATCCTCTGGGTCTTCATGTCCTCATTCCTTGAAGACGTATCTTCTGTTGGCATCGTTTGCTCGGGTGTCGCCAATCTCGTGTTCAGAAGAGGTGGGTGAGTGTTTGGCAAGGTGTACTCCTTCGAGGATTACAAGGAATCCTATGGTCAGGGGCATAAGGGTAGTAGCGACCAAAAGTTTTGAAGGGGAAGAGATCAATAAGGAAAATATACCTTAGTTTTCGAAAAACTGAGAAGGAAGAGGAGTATAGATAGTTTTGAAACTAGTAATAGTTTTGGAAATAGTTTTACCCTAACTAATGACCATGCTAACTAAGGCTTCCTACAGTCAGGATGGCTCTGATACCAGCTCCGCGGGGACCCCGACTCAAAAGTCATGATCACCGAATGCACATGTACAGTGATCCCAGAGATCAATGCTCACTGAACACACAGAAGCTGAATAACAAGGGTCTTACATCCATACATACCGTATGACACAAGTAGGACCATTATGGTCAAGTCTTGAGTATAACATCGCAGCGGAAATCTTTGTCGATAACTTAGACCCATGCCATCTGCATTAACCCTACAGGCATTCTGACTGGGAAGCGTCCTAGCTCGCACGTTCGTCACCGAAGTATTCTTCATCATATCCTTTTCTTTCATGCCTGGCCAATAAAATAACCAGTGGCAAGCCAATGAGTACTTTGAATGTACTCGCAAGCAACCCATGTTTTCGTTCAGGATACAACAATGCATGATATAGGTAAATTTTTGCAGAAAGCTAGTTTTGTTGTGCTATGACATGTTCAACAATTGGTAAAACATGCATCATACAAATTCAAGTAACCATAGTGACTGGTTACAGATATCAACATAAATGGAGTGGGCATCAACCCAACTCAATCATGTCAAGTGCTTTGACTTGACCCAAGTAGTTCTTCCCACTTATCCAAACACACCCACCAGGTTTCGTAAACATGTGGACGTAGCCCAAGAGCGGTTACCCAACTGTCCTTGACCATGGACACGGCTATTCGAATAGTTTACACTCAGCAGAGGTTGCACACTTTACCCACCAGATCCGGGGAACTTCCATGTCATCCACGACCCGCGGTACCTCAAGTACCCGGGGTAAGCACCCGATCACTATCTTTCCCTAGACAACACTAACATAGAGCCCACTCGATTGGTAGTAACCCCCGTGCCCAACATTTCACATCTTAAAATTGTGGAGCCTCGCTCCCATATTCATCACATACCGCAAGCACGGGGTACCAACGGTGTGTCCCATGCCCTGTGAAGACAGTCATGGCCACCCTACCTGGCACGACCCCGTCCCGAGAGAGAGAACCAACTCTCCCCCGTCACTAGTAATGCGGGCTCCAAGCTAGTATCGGCCTAGGTAATCAATAATGCCCTTTCCCATATAAGGGTAGAGTGGTTGCCCATGTAAAGTTGGAATAACGGTCGCAACTTAAACCAATCCATTTTGAAAACACCACACACACTTGCCTCGGCACACCACTTCATCATCAAGTGGTTACCCAACTCATTATCTCCTTCGGGCATAAGTGGCACCCGACAGGGTTTTCGAAAAGTCTCTTGAAAACAATCTTGCTCCCATCACCATGCATATTCCCGTCCCTTTTTGCGTACCAACTACTTTAGCATCATATCTACCCCCACCGGCATAACCCTCATAAGGAGGTAGGGTCATGCACAATGAAAGTATCAACGAGGAAGTAACGGAGGCCAACCATCAAAGTGGTCCCACCTCATCATGATTCCGTTGCAACAACAATATGGTGCTATATGTCATGCATAAAAAGGGTTTCATAGACATGGTCAAAGGGCTGCTTGCCTATTTTAACAAAGTCTTCGAGGTCTTCAAATATCTCTGGTCCAACTCCAAGCATTTCATCTACTTCGTCAACTATCCTCGAAAGCAACCATAATAAGCAACACAACAAGGCAGAAAATAAAAGTGATGTAAAAATATTAATTTGACTTTTCTAGGATATCTCTAGTTATATGAAAAATAACCAGAGTGGTTTCATTGGGGTTGGATCAATGGGTATTTATGAACATTTCAATATGGTGGAATCAAGGGGTTTATAGATTTGCAAGAAGTGTACAGAAATATATTTTTGAAAAATGAGCAAAGGCACCCATTTAACAAATCATGATTTTAGAAACATCTAGGAGTTGGTCTCACTGGATTTGCAGTTCAAATGATTATCCTATGATTTTGCAAAGTTGGCTATACATGAAGAAATAGACCATTATTTGAGGTGATACAGAAAGTATTAGTAAAAGTGTTCAAAACCTAAGTTTTGAACTTATAGACATCTAGGATTTTGAATCATGCAATTTGGATCAAAAATGGGCTCTCTGTGATTTTCTAAAGTTCATTACAGAAATGGAAAAACAAGATTTGATAAATGTTTGTGAAGAAAAATTCTCTCGAAAAATGTGCATGTTGCACCAACAGGTAGATCATGATTTATAGTCACTAGAAATTTGAATCATCAAATTTGGAGTTAGTTTGAATTATTTATGGATTTGACAAATTGTGCAGAAAAGAAAAAGAAGAAGCTTTTTACCCAAACGAGCTGGATCCGGGCGGCAACAGCGTGCACTGGGCGAGACATAGCGGGGCAACGCACTGGGCCGGCCCAGCGGCTCGCCCACGCGGGCGACAAGGCGACGTCGAAGGCGTCATTGCCGAAGCCGTCTCCACTTAAACGGCGGGGCCCGCCCACTGGGTCGCTGACGCGCGGGGCCCAGCTGCAGGTCTCCTTAACCTCGCGCGCGCTCCGTCCGCGGGGAGGAGCGGCTCCCGCCGGCGATTGCCGGGGCTACAGAACACCTCCGGCGATGCCCTGGCTATGGATGAGCTCGGCGCCGAACGCCGCATCCACTTGTGTATGCCAGTACTGCCGCGGATGGTCGAGGCGACGACGGCTTGGACGCCCGCGGACGGTGGCGTCGGGCGAGATTGGGCACGGTGCTACGGTGTGCCCTCGGACGAGGGAAAGAGCGTGGGAGCTCCGCCTTTCTCAGGGGAGCCTTCTGGTGGAGAGAGGAGAAGGAGAAGAGCTCGGGCTCGACTGAATTTAGGTGGATGCCGGCAGCGGCACTCCAGCCATTGCGGTGGATGGGGGCACGGGGAGAGGGATGGCCGGGTCTGGGTGACGTACGGGTGGGAGAGAGAGCAAAAGGGCTCCAGAGAGAGGCCTCGGGCGGCCTTATATAGCGAGGCCGTGGCTCACCGTGGACGTGGCCTACGGGCACCTGCGGAAATGGCCGCAGTGGCCGCGGGAGGAGGCTCGGGGCTGTCTGCGGCGCTCGTGGGCGTGGCCCAAGTAGAGGGAGAAGGAGAGAGAGAGAGCGGGGGAGTGGCTGAGCGCCGCGCGTGTGGGCTCGCCCATTGGGGCTCTCGGGCGGCTCTCGCGCGCGTGCTGCTGGAGGTGAGAGAGAGGAAGATAGGAGGGGGCCAGCACGGTGGCGTGATGCGGACGTCGAGGCACCTCGACTGGCGTGAGGGTGAGGCTCAAGGTGGTGGGGGAGCGCGGCGTCAACGGTCGGGAGCATGCTGATGTGCTCTAGAGCGTGTCTTTGGCCGGCATGGCATGCCTTTTTGCGGAATGGGCGCGGCCACTTGTGTCTGGAAGCTGCAGGGGGGGGGGGGGTAAACAATGTGGCGATGACATAGGATGCCTTGGGGAGCCAATAGAGTAGAGGAGAGGTGGAGAGAGAGTGAAAATTGCTGCTGTCCAGAGAAGAAAAGTGGATCCCTGCCCCCCTTCACCTCTCGGGCAGGGAAGCACACCAGAGGTAGAGGGGGACTAGGGGGGTTGTGGTAAAGAGGAGAACTCATGGAGATTAGTGGAAGGGGTCAAATTGGTGTTTTTAGAAAAATGGCAGAAGGTGTTTGTTGTTGATTTGGGCAAGAAGATGAACTCCTCTTGTCATAAGTCTTGACAGGGCCAAATGGCATGAGAAAACAAGTGGTTCCACCAAGATTGAGTCCATTTGGGCAAAGTTGCCAATGCAACTTTTGTAAACTCTAGAAATCAACAGAAATGGACTTCCCAAGATTTAGTCATGCAAATCTGTTCTCCTTGATGCACCACTTGGTGTAGTGTCATCATTAGAGGTTCTGAACATCACCAAAAAAGTTGAGATCAAAAGGAGAAAGTTGCTAATTTAAAGTTGTTCAAATTTGGTTCTGGACAGAGAGGGTTTTGGGGCACTTTGATCAAGATAACATTCTCTCCAACTTGTGCCATTTGGTCTACATGCATTATTACACCATTTGAGCATGTGCACCAAGTTTGAGAGCATTTGGACATGTTTGACAGTGCAAAGTTGTTCAAACTTGAAAAAGGACATAAGTGGTTTTGAGAGGATTTCATGGGGTTATACTATTCTCCATGACATGAGACTTGGCAAGATCACCAAATAGAGCATTTGTGACATGATGGAATTTTCTTGCATTTTTATGAAAATATTTCCTGTAGAAATATTTCAAATTCTTGAAAGGGGCAGAAATGGTTTTGGGAGGTTTTGTCAAATGTTTTGAACATGACCATGTGCTGAAACTCTTATATATGGACAATATATGTCCACTGAGTTTCCCTGATTTTTCTCAAATATTTTTGAAGCTTTAAAATAATTTTAACCTATTAAAGACCATTTCTGGACTTAAGAAAAGCCTTTGAATAAAATAGGAAAATAACTTTTAAATTTATATTTTTGTGGTTTCTGGGTGTCCTATATCTAATAGGAGTCAAATATATATTTTTTTAAAGATTTTTACTGCCCTTAATTAAGTGCTTGCAGTGCAAACCTCAATTCAGGGGTTTTTGGAAAAATAAATTTTGAGAAAACTATTTGGCCAAATTATTTTTGTAAGAAATTATTTTTTATGTCCTATACACATGGCATGATCATTGGGCAAGGTTTTTGGATCAAGGAGAAGGAGTATAAGAGTTGGAGGATTTATTTGATTTTTAGAGCACTTGCAAACAACAGACCAAAATCAATTCAAGCAAAGACCAAAACACTCAAAAGTTTTCGTCAAACCACAATTTCTCATGATTTATTAGCTTAAGTGTTGTGGCATGAAAATCAGGGTGTGACATTCTTGCACCCTGGCCGCTGTACGTACGTGTACATGCTACGTGCGCGCCTCTACTACGACACGTGTGCGCCTCTACATCCACCAGTATATATGTACGTATACGTTCGCGACCAGAATGACAACACTACGTACGCTTCGACCAGGTGGGTCCCGACTGTCAGGCACTTCCTTGCGTGCGAAGATGTAGCTGGTGGGTCCCAGCAGTCAGGGGGGCGAATCGTTTTGTTTTTTTGTCCGGACGCACTTCCTTGCGTGCGAAGGTGTAGCTGGTGGGCCCAGCAGTCAGGGGGGAAACATTTTTTTCACGAAATACGGTGGCCCGTCCGGCGGGTCCCCGCTGTCAAGTGGAGGAATAATTATTTTGCGCGTAATAAGGAGGCACTTCCTTGTTGCGGCCGTGGACCTAGCTGTCAGCGTCTCCACACACAGTACTCTTCCGATGGAAGTCAGTCGTTGACCACATTGACCACGCCGCGCCGAGGGCACCACGGCGGTGGACGACGGCGAGGCCTGGGAAGGGGACGACACGGAGGTCGGGAAGACTCGGCAGTTGTTTCCCACGCGGAGGGGAGTACGACTGTACGAGGGTTTACTGGTTCGTCGGCCGTCGCCGGAGAATAACAGCAGGTGTGGGTGAGTAGAGGGATGGCTAGGCTAGCGATGGGAGTACGGCGGGGCGGTGAGGCCTGCGCGGCAGCACAGCCGGCTGCGGGGAGGAGGGAGCAGGCAGTCCCGCCGGCGCTTGTTTGAGCAGCTGGAGCAGGAAGAGCAGAGATTGAAGAAGCACGACGGCCGTTGGATGGACATCCAACAGCCAGTGCTTGTGCGTCAACCTTTTTTTAGGAAAGCCTCAAATCTGTGGAAAACAACATACAGCCCATCTTCCATTATTTCTAATAATTTACAGCCCATTTGCTAATTCTTAAGGTTTTTTTTGGAGCCCATATTCTTTTTGTTAGCATTACAGCCCATATTGTGGCCACGGTTAAAAAATTATACGAAATTTTGCATATTTCGGTGCGGTCCGAACTGTTTTTAATCCCGAAATTTCGACTCACATTCAAACTGATTTTAAAAATAAATGTATATCAATATAAAATCCAACAAATTCTCCACGCATAAAAATTAATGTAATTTAAAATCTTGAAATGAAAAAAAAGATATTTGAAACTAATTGCCGGTTTGATGTGTTTTAAAAATGTACAGCCCATTTCTCATTACTGATGGGCCATTTTCTCGGCCAGCCGAATGAAAGCTCTCCTCGTCTTGAAAGATTTGCAGCCCAACAGGCCTGACAAAGCGACTTACTTGGCAAATCACAAAAAAACTGGGCTGTGGCCGTGGACCCAGCTGTCAGCCTCTCCACGTACAGTACTCTTCCGATGGAACTCGTTCCTTGACCATGTTGACCATGCCGCGCGGAGAGCACCACGGCGGTGGACGACGGTGAGGCCTAGGAAGGGGACTACGCGGAGCCGGGGAAGACGCGACAGTGGAAGCCCGCGCGGAGAGGAGTACGAGGGTTCACTAGTGCGGCTGCGGTGTGAGTCTGCCGTCGCCGCAGGGCCTGGCCTGCGGTGGGAATAGTAGGGGGCGGTGAGGCCTCTGCGGCAGCACAGCCGGCCACGGGAGGCAGGAGCATGCGGCACGACCGACGCTGCTTTGGGCGGCTGGAGCAAGAAGACGAGAGGTTGAAGAAGCACTACGGCCGTTGGATGGACATCGTACGGTCACTACAGCTAGAATCGTTCATATTGACAAAGTTGACAAAGCCCTTCATCCCCGTCAAGTTAGTAGGCCCACAAGTCAGCCTCCCACCAAGGTGGGTCCCAGCTAGCCGGGGGAGTATTCATTTTTTTGTGCGTAATAAGGAGGCACTTCCGGTGGGTCCGAGTTGACAGCGGGGGGAACGTCTTTTTCGCGAAATACGGTGGCCCGTCCAGTGGGTCCCAGCAGTCAGGGGGAAATGATTTTTTTCGCAAAATACTGGTGGCTCGTCCGATGGGTCCCCGCTGTCAGGTGGAGGAATAATTATTTTCCGCGTAATAAGAAGGCACTTCCTTGCGGCTGCCGTGGACCCAGCTGCCAGCCTCTCCATGTACAGTACTCTTCCGATGGAAGTCTGTCGTTGACCACATTGACCACGCTGCGCCAAGAGCACCACGTCGGTGGACGACGGCGAGGCCTCGGAAGGGGACGACGCGGCAGTGGATGCCCACGCGGAGAGGAGTACGAGCGTTCACTGGTTCGACTGCGGTGTGAGGCTGCCGTCGCCGCACAATAACAGGGGGTGTGGGTGAGTGGAGGGATGGCCGGGCCAGTGGTGGGAGTAGTATGGTGGCGGTGAGGCCTCCGCGGTAGCACAGCCGGCCACGGGAGGCAGGAGCAGGCGGCACGACCGGCGCTGCTTTGGGCGGCTGGAGCAAGAACACCAGAGGTTGAAGAAGCACTATGGCCGTTGGATGGACATCATACGGTCACTGGAGTATTGACTAAGTTGACAAAGCCCTCCGTCCCCGTCAACTTAGTAGGCCCACAAGTCAGCCCAACAATATGGTGGGTCCCAGCTAGCAGGGGGTATTCATTTTTTGGGCGTAATAAGGAGGCACTTCCTTGCATGCGAAGATATAGCTGGTGGGTCCCAACTGTCAGCGGGGCAACGTTTTTTTCACGAAATACAGAGGCCCTTCCTATGGGTCCTAGCTGTCAGGTGGAGGAATCATTACTTTGCGCGTAATAAGGAGGCATTTCCTTGCGTGCGGCCGTGGACCCAGCTGTCAGCCTCTCCACGTACAGTCCACTTCCGATGGATATCGTTCATTGACCACGTTGACCAGGCCGCGCCGAGAGCACCAGGGCGGTGGACGACGGCGAGGCCTAGGAAGGGAACGACACGGAGCCAGGGAATACTCGGCAGTTGTTTCCCACGCGGAGGAGTACGAGGGTTTACTGGTTCGTCTGCCGTCGCCGGAGAATAACAGCATGTGTGGGTGAGTAGAGGGATGGCTAGGCCAGCGATGGGAGTACGGTGGGGCCGTGAGGCCTGCGCGGCAGCATAGCCGGCCGCGGGAGGAGGGAGCAGGCAGTCCCGCCGGCGCTTGTTTGAGCGGCTGGAGCATGAAGAGCAGAGATTGAAGAAGCACGACAGCCGTTGGATGGACATCCAACAGTCACTGCTCTCGTGTGTTGACTAAGTTGACAGGGCGTTGCGTGTGCGTCAACCTTTTTTTATGAAAGCATACGCGTCAACCTGTAGTAGGCGCACAAGTCAGCCTCAAATCTGTGGAAAACAGCATACAACCCATCTGCCATTATTTCTAATAATGTACAACCCATTTGCTAATTCTTAAGAATTTTTTGGAGCCCATCTTCTTTTTGTTAGCATTACACCCCATATTGTGGCCACGGTTAAAAAGTATACGAAATTTTGCATATTTCGGTGCGGTCAACTGTTTTTAATCCAGAAATATCGATTCACATTCAAACTATTTTGAAAAATAATTTATATAAATATAAAATCCAAATAATTGTCCACGCATAAAAATCAATGGAATTTAAGATCTTGTAATGAAAAAAATTGAAACTAATTCCCGGTTTGATGTGTTTTAAAAATGTACAGCCCATTTCTGGGCAAACCGAATGAAACTCTCCTCGTCTTGAAAGATTTGCAGCCCAGCAGGGCCGATAAAGCAAGTAGGCCTTGTTTGGGTATTTCTTTAAAAAAATAGAACTGGGCTAGCCATTTTCAGCAAGAAAAAAACACAACTGGGCTCATGATGTGGTAAACATAAATAAAACCCTGGCTAGACGGGCCACAGCCCCCGCACAGCCCCGTTGTTACCCTGATCCGTCGCTAAAACTAGTATAAATAACAACTGCTTGTTCCTCAAAAAAAACTGCGCGACTTGCTGGGTCCCTGGTGTCAGCCGCTCGTAGTGTAATTCTCTCGTTTATTGACTACGTTGACAATGGCGTGAGCCCCAGATGTCCAACCATTAGGAGGAACCATATTTTTGGGCTTGTACTATAGAGGCACTTGCTTGCGTACTGCCATGACGCTGGTGGGTCCCTACTGTCATCCTCTCCACGTACAGTCATCTCCTTGTTCCTCTCGGTTGTTGACGACGTTGACAACGCAAGAGGGCGGCGCACCGCGCACGGCGAGCGAACCAAGGCCGCAAGGCGGAGGACGACGGCGAGGCCTCGGACGGAACGAACAGGAGCCGTTGAAGATGCGCCGGTCCAGTCGCAGGCGGAGGGGAGTACGAGGGTTGACTGGTTCGGGCGCGGGTGCGTGTTGGGGCTGACGTCGCCGGAGAATAACAGGACGTGTGGGGGAATAGAGGGAGGGACTGGCCAACGTTGGAGGGTACGTACGGTAGGGCGGCGGAGGCGCAGCCAGCCATGGGAGGCGGGAGCAGGCGGAGCCGACGGGGTGGTTTGGTTTGGGCGGCTGGAGGAAGAAGAAGACAAGAGATAGAAGATACACGACAGATGTTGGATGTCAATCCAACGGCTGGTAGGCAGAATCGTTTGTTGACTGGCTAGTAAGTCGACACCACCTTGGATAGGCTATTTCCTCGCGGGTCCCAAATGTCAGAATCCAAATCTGTCACGGTCATGCAGCCTTTCCTATGAAAATTTACAGCCCATTTGATGTGCTAGTTCGAAATAAGTTTGTGGGTGCTGGTGGGGGCTAATCACTTGGCTTCTGTAATGCACAGTGAGCTCAAGCAGCCGGCGAGAGTGATGTTATTTCCCTTGGTTGGGATTTGTTACAATATTTCACTCTAAATTAAACGAATGGCAAGCCATTTGCCTTGTTTCAAAGAAAATATGACAGTCACAGCCGAGTTGAAAAGGGCAGGAACATCTAACTCCAGCTTACAAACTGTACAAAAGCACGAGGGTTAATTGTTCATCAGGTTTACAAAAAAACCAGATTGAAAAGGGCAACAACATCTAACTCCAGCACTGTTTTCGGCAGTCACAGTCAAATGGATCGGTCAGGTCCATAGAATGAACATCCTGGGTCGTAAAATTTACTGGATTATGACCACAATATGTTGTAAATAGAAGCCCGGCACGTTCAGAAGCTCTTTTGCCCACCTGAAACTCCTTTTTTTGCTCTTCGACATACCCATCCGTCAAAACCATGCTGCTGATAAACTTAAGCCTGATGGACAATAGTAACCTCGCATTCAGCAGGAAGAATGTGACAAATCTTGTGTTTGCACGGTTGGCTACATATCGTTCTAGCGTTATTGTCTTCAATCGAATCTCATGAGAAGTGAGAAAATCCCGATGCTTACGAATCCACCGATTGGTTATAACTTTCTTACCCCGTCCTGTTGCCTAAATAGACATGAAGATTGAAAACAGTTAAGGTCTAAAAGAAGAGTGTCGAAAGAGCAACAGCTGAACGGTTAATTCTAGTACACTATATGCGGGCTTCCAATGTGCGTGAAATTATCACCTTTATATACAACTTCTCCAGACATGGAAAGCATTGCAGCAAGCCAATAATCTTGTTCAGATCAAAACTATTCATTTGGATATATAAGATCTTGACAGAATCCAGCACCATTGATAGGCCATCCATGGAGAAACTCTTCATTGAGCATAGAACATAATATTAGTACAAAATGTGTACTCCAAGATGATATATAAATTATGCGCAGAAATTTAAAATGCAGCTTATGGTTACAAGTGTAGATGATAATATAAAGTACCTGAAGAACTGTGGAGCCAAACACCATATTGAAATGAGCACAGAGATCATGTATTACACCCAAGGTCTCCAGTTTAGGCGCAGAGAGGACGGTTATTTGCAACGGTGAATAACTAGAATCAAGGATCAACCTTTGAAGTGAAGGGGCATCTTGGATGATGAGCTGCCTTCCGTCAAAAGAAATTCCAATTCTTACAAGGTTAGGCGACTTTATTTGGAGACAACCGATTCTAACTGTGAAAACAAGCACCAAGCACTCCAGCGCAGGGCAACTGGAGTGGATGATGCTGTGCAATGAGGCCTCCGATATACGAACCCGCACAAGTGAAAGTTTCTTGAGAAATGGGAGTCGAAGGTTTAGTACCAGATTGTCTGGTAGGTAGCACAGCGCAAAGGTGGCGGTGTGGAGAGAGGACGAAAACCGCGAGATGGACATCGGTGCTGAGGGCACAAGTTCATGGCGTTCGGTATGTGGTATGTGATTTCCAGGGGAATAGTAGAACTCAAGCAGCTGTAGTTCTGTGAATTCAGGGGATTTCAGCCAGGCGTCCACCGTGCAGGGCATGGTATGCTTGCTCAGGTAGCATGACGGGATGCAGAGGCTTTGAACGGAGCCCTGGTGGGAGGAGATGATGGCTCTGGGATTTCAAAATCATTGAAGAGAGATAGCTGACGACAGTCGAGATTAAGGGGCACGGCGCGCCATAGAGGGCGCCACCGAATTGAGAGGACTTCGGTGCGGCAGCAATCCTTGTGGGGAGAAGCGAGATGATCTCCCCAAGGACGGCGTCCGGGAGATCGCTGATGCGGTCACCCGAGATTCTATGGGTTCTTGGGATCCGGTGGGGGCGGGGTCGCCGCTTCTCCCCGCGCTGCCGGGTGCGAGATCTACAAGAGGCGTCGCCGCTGGCGGGAGCCTCATCTTCTTGGCGCTGGGGTCAGCCGACTCCATTTTCCTCGAGGGCGTCGCGTCGCGCTCACGGATTTGAGCAGAGTAACGAATGACGAGCCTAGTTGTAGTGAAAGCGAAGAAGAAGGGGAGCTGGGGGTTTTCTGTAGGAGTGAGGAAGAAGGGGAGCTGGGGTTTTCTATAGGAGTGAGGTGAGGAATTTGGGGGTACGAGTGGAGCGAGCTGACGTGAGGTGGGTGGGAGCGAGGACGAAGAAGAGCACCCAGTGTGGATGGGCTGTTTTGTCTTGGGCCCAGAGAAACAATTACTACTAGTACAGTGGAGACACTCTACAGCTACCCAGAAAAACAATTACTACTAGTACAGTGGAGACACTCTATCGCTTCTGGCTCCTCCTAGGTCATTGAAACGTCTCCCTCTACCGAATGCCGTTATACTTTTGTTCACCGACATGCAGGCCATGCAGCGCGCGGGCCCAAATGCCATCCACCAAATTAGAAGGCAGTATGCAGGCGGAGAGTCACCCCGGTCGTAGCGCGGCAGTAACGAGCCGTCGTATCACAAAACCCCACCTCCCCGCAGTCTAAGTTTGACGAACGAAGCAACCATCATTTCACTCTTCGCTGAATCCCCTTCTCCCTCACCGTCTTCAAGAAAGGCAACACTCGCATCTGCCACTGTTCTTCTCTCCGAACGAAGGGAAGGTAAGCGGATCCGTGATGTTGGTATATTTTCGTTCAGAGAAAAAAAGAACTTTTGCAAAGCAGTAACCGATCCTCACTCTCTTTTTTGTTTCATTGTCATTGCGATTGTGTTTTCCTTTCAGTGGTCTCCTAGTATTCGTCAGTTTCATGATGGACCAAGGAGAACCAGGCAAAGATCTGCCGATATTGGAGCAGACGCGGGAGGCTGATCCCCACGAGACAGAGAGCTCCAAGAAGATGGAGGCAACCACCGAGCCGACCCCAGATACGCTCACGGCCACTACTGAGATGGTCAACGCCCCGTTTGAGGTTACAGCCCCCGTGGCACTGCAGGAGCAGTTTTCCCCCTTCGAGGATGTGTCCCCCCCCCCGCTGAGCTGCCCAAGGTGATTTCCTTCTTTGCCGATCTCGATTGTGGTTTTTCATCTAAGTATGTGGTGATTTTTTTAGAAAAGGAAGTATGTGGTGATTAATAATGCAAAATTTTATTAGCTTCGATGCCATGCTATACATAGTGGTTTAAATAACTTGTGTTTCTTATACTGAAAAGTAATTCAGAATTTGTTTCTGTTTCAATTAGAGCCCTGATGCAGACAAGGATTGTGTGGTTGTACATGTCACTCGCTATGAGGCGGACGACCTGAATATACGCACTGGGAAAACAGAGTTCTTAGGCTGTTGGATCCTGGAAGCCATTTGCGGTTATACCAATGAAGAGTTGTATTCCAGCCTCACTGTTGTCAGGCGTGTTGTCCAGGGTGTACTGAAGCACAAGAAGTTCAAAGCTACTCCTTCGTTTGTGAGGCATACTGTTCTTGTCAAGCTTACGCAGGAAGATGACGTGGCATGCCTCCACAAACAAGTTTATCAGTGGCAAGGCCACAAGGTTGTCTTCATGAAGGTTCACAGGATTGAGCTGCTGCGGGACGTCCTCGATGATGTTCATGGCAAGGTCCGTCTTGTGTCCAGCCCAAATTAGATCGAGGCATGAAATAGTTGCCCCAGCTAGTGTTTAATAGTAGTTTGGATTGTGTCTAATTATCCGAACCTTGCCTGTTATCGACCCCTCTGGGGCTAGTACTCTGTTTGAATCCGTCTATGGGAACTGCTGCTACTTTTGTGTGCCCGTGAATCATGTGAGAACCATCGTAATTGTTGCCGAAACAGATGCGTCCTCACTAGTTTTTTCATGAATATGGCATGGTAAGACATAAGTTGTCACGGTTTATCATACGAGCAGTGTGTGTTTTGATGAAATAGAGCACTCGTTCGAGAACCGTGCGCCGACGTATACATAAGTACTTGTAAACACTGTTGGTGCTACCCCACTTGTAAGCAGTTGTGCAAAACACGGCACATTGGCTCAGCTCGCTTCAACACTAGGCTATCGACCAGCTAACAATCAACAATCTGCTGTCTGACATATAAGCAACTATGTATCTTGTTACAGTGGTTCATGCAGTTAATTGAGGCCACAATGTAATAAATTCCAAACGTTCACACGCTAGTCCAGCGCTCATGTGGAACACTCACATTAAACTCGTCTTCATAAAAAACTTGAAAAGCATAAGTTAAGCAATTTTATACATCTCAATGATTCATAGAACATAACAAACATATACTAGTTCACAGCAAAAGACAAAGTTGTGAGAAGGTTTACAAATCAGGAAAAAACAAGCAAGGCTTCTCTGAGCAAAGGGCCTCCCGGCAGGCTTAAATTTCCTGGAGTTCACTCTGGTTTTTTCTTGTTGCCACCATCCAGGGTTAGGTTCTCTCATTCCAGAATAACCAATTATAATTGTGGTCTCAGCTGGAATGCTGAACTGAACCATGCAGTGTACTGACCAGCTGAAATGCTTGTGCATTCCACTAAATTTAAGCACCGCTATTTGCAGAAATAAGCAGACCACAATGCCTCTTGTCCGCGCACCTGTCCAAAAAACCGCCGTGCAGCCGTGCCAGCTAGTCCTCGGTCCATGGATGAACTGGTAGAAAGTGCATTCCGGACTAGGATGCAGTTGTTTTCGCTCGTCCCTGCACTGCAATCAGGAAGTAAAACGTACGAATCAGCTTCTTTTAGATTGCGTTGGTCATTCTACCTTAGTTACTACCAATGTAGGGATACCTTGAAGACGGGAGGTTAGACGACGGCAACGAGGGATAGCCATCTCATTTTGCGCAGTTGTACTAAAACTGAGGTGTGTGCTTTTGATTGCGCGGATAGAAACGATACGGAGACAGACATCCCGAAACGATATGGAGACAGACATCCCTGTTTGCGCAAATACGAAATACGGTTATTTAAACAGTGACAGATATTACTACTTTCCCCCGTTTCCTCTTAGAACCAAGTCCTAGATTCATGCTACAGCTTTCCCACTTTCTTCCCTGTTTGAACCAACGCTTTGAGTCGACTGTATGAACTAGCTTTACTTCTAATAATAGTAGAAGTCTAGGTGGCTTTGGAACAGCGGACGGAAGTAGAAAAGGATCCACACGAAGGGAGCTGGGGCAGTAGAGCAAGGCAGGTTTCGAAGGAATATATACCTGAGGGTCGTCGGCATGTGGCAAAGACGGCGTCGGGAGGCCGCATCTTGGCCACAATACCGCAGGGAGGAAGAAGGGGTCGGAGGCCCTCCCGAGCCGGCGCTCTCTCGGAGAGAACGGCACGGCCGCCGATCGGGACGCGCGGGCAGCCGTTGGTCTCCTCCCTCGCCGCCGACGACAGCGTGAACGATGCACCTACACCCCTGCCCCGGTCGAGGTTGTCCGGCCGGATTTGTGACCAGCCGTGAGCTGAGAGAGAGTGTGGCCACCTATGTGTTGCTTAGATCTGGAGAGCATGAGAGAGTGAACGAGAGGAACCCTAGTAAAGCAAGCGCTAAGGCTCCTGCTTTTATATATAGTGGAGTGATTTTGTTGTACCAGCTTCAAAAAAATGCGCTCCTACGTGTACCCGCGAGTGGGTGTGAGAGAACTAGTGCGTGCGTGCACCGCTTCTCTTCGTGAGAGTACAATATACTATGCCCAAAGAACGTTCGCCGCAAGAGTAATAGTATAAGTGTGTGACGTGTGAGCTAAAATAAAATGTGCGCGCCGTCTTTTGTTTTTTAGAAGTTCTGAGGGTAGGGTGTGAAGAGCACATATGTGCGTGACGTCTACCTGCAGATAGACGGTGGGTGCGACGTGCGAGTCTGCGAGAGGACTCGGGAGAGTCGTGACTCGTGAGGGTGCGTGTGCGTGAGAGAGAGGGGGGCACGTATCAATGCAATGCATGTGTCCGTAAATCATTATCCGACAAACGTTCGCCACAAGCCTTTTCCTGACGAACGCCGTAAGAACCGTTAGATCGGCATCCGACAGTGTCAGTTTTGCCATGTCATTTAACAGAACAGCCACTCCTCCTACACACAAATCTTCCACGTGAGTGTTAGCAACTGCCGTATGCTCCCTCCGTTCCGAAATGCAGTGCATATAGCTTTATTGAAAATTCGAACCTCGCAAACTTTTACCGAGTTTTCGTGTACCAAATTGCACATGTAGAATACCATGTATATATCATTTCATTCATCTTCGAGAGGTAACTATAAAGATGGGTGAGGAGTCTACAAAGAAAGACCATCGTATCACCCGCAGCAATTTCAAGCATCCTTTAGTGTCGAGGAATATCATAGGAACTCTATATGATATGATTTTTATAGGATTTTTTCCTTTAGAGCCAATTGGTTCATAGGAATAGATTCATATACTCCACATTTCAAAGGAAATAAACATGATATCATTTCTATAGCTTTAGAGCCACTTGGTTCATATGAATGGATTCCTATACTCCCTTAATTTCAAAGGAAAATAAACATTAGCGTATATTCAATAGAAAAGTTCCTATGATATGAACCAAATTACATCTCTTTTCTAATCCCTCCTCATAGGAATTGAGATACATGTCATCTCTAGATTCAATAGAAAAGTTCCTATGATGTGAACCAAATGACATCTCTTTTCCAATCCCTACTCATAGGAATTGAGATGCTCCATGTCATCTCTTTCCCTACAACTTCCATGTATACATCTTCTATTCCTAAATAGATAGTACAACCCACTAGTAGCTTTTTTCCAAAACATGCAACTATGGCACAAGAACTATATAGTGTGCCAATAACTTTGAAAGATGGTCGCTGGATGAAGCTAACCCGACAGTGCAGAGATAGGCAAATCCGAGCACTACTGGCCGTTGGATATCATCAACATTCCACCAGATCTGCCACATGTACAATTTAGAAGACTCCATGGTTGAACTTAAGCATAATGCACAAACCTCAAAACACAAGCACTTCTCCTTTGTTCTAGAATCTTCTGTATCATAATTGATTATTTTTTCTAAATGAATTGCCATTATTTGTTTTTTACTTTATGATTTACAATGCACAACCCCATGAATCTTAACATTTTTATAAAACTAATTGATTTTGAATGAGATGAACTATAAGAACTAAACGAACATCTACATCATGCATATATGACTCAAAGCTTTACATGCTATAGTGTGTATTTATTCATAATTTGGTTTCGAAATCTCATGCGTTCAATACATGTGTACCTTACTAGTTTTGAGTAGAGTAGCAAATTTCACGCGGCCCCGGGTATATCAAAATGCAGGGCCCATGCATCATTGCCTTTCGGTCGAACCTACGTCCACAATTTTTTGTACGTACTATATCTCCACTGGTCCCCGAACCCAAAATGCTGCCTCGTTCCCGTAAAACCAAGCGGCCCACACATATTTAAGGCGTCGACTCGAACCCGTTTACTACGACGTGGCCCCGCACGCCGTAGTACTCCTACAAACCCTACCGCCGCACTCATCATCGGTTTTCTTCAAGAGGACGAGGGAGAAGCCGATTTGTAGTGGAGGCGCTTTCAAAAAAAGGATCTGTAGTGGAGACCCCTACCCTAGGGTGCCCTAGGTAGCTGCCGCACGCATCATTGTTTTCTCTTTTCTTTATGCTCTTGCGCCCTAGAGTGAAATGATGGTTGCTTCGTCCGTCCAGCTTAATGCGGGAAAGGTGGGGCTTTGTGATTTGACCCCTCATCGCTCATTTTCTACTACTGCGGCGCTACGACCGGGGTGCCTCCAATTCCAACCGCTGCTCCGAACTGTAATTTGGTGCATCGCACGTGGAACAAGACGGTGGATGAGCCACATGTCGGCCAAAGGGGTCCTGTTAAGTGTGTCGCCATTTCGTGTGCGGACTGACCCTGCTTGAGTTGCTACGCCAACACGACAGGAGCAGCCTACCACTTGGTTTTGCTCCTTGGTGAATCCCGACTATATTGATCTAAAAAGATACGTGCTGAACTACCCTCTCCGTCTCGGTTTTTTTATTTTTAGGCGTCTCGGTTTATAGGGCCTGCACGTAGTTCTAGGTCATCCATTTGACTAACTAAATATGAGTTACTATGTCACAAAAAGTATATCATTGGATTCTTAAGCGGATGTAGTTGTATTTAAAAGTCGAGGGCGGGGCTTTTCCTGCGCGGTAGGCGGGGCAGTTCCGCCTAGTCGGTTCGACAGAGACGCGAGAAGACGAGGGAGTAGGCTGCTGCAAACGTAGGGCTGTGTGATTTGACAGCGAGTTACTGCTGGACAGGTGGGGCCCCGTGATTTGACTTGCCATTATCATTTTAACTGCGGCGCTACGACCGGCGTGAGTCTCCCGATTCCTGACCACCTCCATACAGGTGCCTCTCCCAATGCTCCACCATGTAGTAGAGGCTGGCTCTTGCATGAGAGCCCACTTCTCCACTTTTTCCTTGCCTCTCTTTCCTCCACATATGCAAAAATGCCATGTAAAGCGCACTATTGTACTTACTTTTACTTGCTCCTACAGGTGCTTAAGCTTGCCACATAGGCATAAAGTCTGATGTGGCAAGTTAATCAAGAAGAGAGAGACTAGTTTGGTGACCCAAGGAAGAAACGGTGCTAAGCGCGTGTACCTAGGTGAAAAGACAATTTTGAGTCTATAGCTAATTAAATGAAGCAAACTTAGCAACACCATTTCATTGGAAGAGGTCACTCCTTGGCAAATGCAATAAATACTAGTACTCCCTGTGTCCCATAATATAAGAACGTTTTTGGCACTACACTAGTGTCAAAAACGTTCTTATATTATGGGACGGAGGGAGTACGAAGAAAGAGATAGAGAGGAGTAAAAAAATACACTTATAGCCAACCTTATAGCCAACCTTGTTGTAGTATGAGTGACTAAGTGATGACTATGTATGACATGCCAACATCAGATAGCCTAACGCACCGTGTTAAATCTCCAAGGGCGCGACCGCGCGAGCGACGCGACGGTCGTGGTAGGCGCGACCATGATACGGGCTGCTGGCAGCCCTTGGATCTGAGATCAAACGGTCGCATGCTAAGTTGCTGAAAATTTGCAGAATAACCCTCCAGGATAGGATATTCACCCATAGGTCTAGAATCACGCCATGCAACCGTTCGATCTCAGATCCAAGGGCTCTCGGAAGCCCGTATCATGGGAGAATGGAAAGCCACTACCCTGCCGTTCGCACGCTGGCAGTTCGCTCCTACTCGTCCCCGCACGTCCTTCAATACTACGGCGGTTCGCTCCTAGTCGTCCCGTCCATTCACATTACGGCAGTTCCACTAATCCTAACCCTCCTCCCAAATCCATGGCGTCCCAAATCTCCACGATCGGCGGTGAGTACAAGGTTAGAACCATCACCGGCGATGAGTTCGACGTCATCTACACCCGTTCTTCCGCGACGGTGAAAGGATGCCTTTCTCGCTTCAGACGCATGTTCGAAAACTCAGATGATGAGTGGGTCGCTGGGCTAGATGTTGAGTACACCACAGTCCTGGGACGAGAGAAGGATCTAAAGGACGAAGAGAGGAAGAAGCCCGCCGTGATCCAGGTTTGCGTACATAACGTTTGCTTGGTCTACCACATATGCCATGCCGACGTTGAGTGCCAGGATTTTAAGAACTTCCTCAAGGACAAAACAGTGAAATTCGTTACTGTAGACTTTAAGAACGACAAAGAAGTCCTGGGTCGGATAGGCCTCGTTGTAGGCAACCCCTTCGACCTCCAGAAGAATCGGCTGGTGCCCTCTCGTCAGCCTTCAATGCTGACCCTGGCAGGAGCCATGGTTCATCCTTCGTACCGTAAACTGGAGAAACCTCATTACACGTTTCATCGTCATGCATGGCAGCGGAATGTACTAGATATAGACCACATCCACTACGCTGCAATGGATGGCTACCTTTGTTTCAATATCTACAAGGGTTGGATGAAGAGCAACAGCCAAGTGTGCGGTTCAAGCAAAGAAGTATCGGCCAAGAGGAAGAGGGACAAGGACGAAGTCGAGGACGTGGACGAGGACTCCGAGTAAGGTGGCAGTGTCGTTGCTCATGGTGGTTCTAAACTTCTAATGCAGTGTCTACCGGATTAGTTGCATAGTTTAATTTCAGGTGTGCTTAGTTTAATTTGAGGGGTGTGTTGTGCTGAGCCCCCAGCAGAACTATGTTATGTTTCTTCTCGTTACTTTAACTCTTCAGTATGTACATACTACTAGTATTTCTTTAATAGAATTTAGCACCCCAATTAAGCACGTACTAGCTTTTTTAATAGTACTATATGCATAATTTGGCGACGAGCGCTCTCTATATGTACCACCTTTTTTTAATTTCAATTTTTGCTCCATGGCGCAATCCATCGATAGTACTACTGTACAAAAGTATACATTTTTTAAAAGGCTAGAGTACTGTTCATCACATATATAGCCAGTTAAATTCTCAACCTAGAACGACGTGCATGCCATGTAGTAAACCGATACGGAGGAAGTATAGTAAAAATGAGGTGATTTTACCGAGCGATCGGCGGGGGAGCATGGCCTGTCATGCGGTCCCACGTGTCATGATGTACCAAGGCGATGCGCGTGTCCCTCTTGAGGCAGAAGCAATACTACGTGGTTTGAGATGATGGCGAACCGAAGTGTGAAATAATGGTTGCTTCGTCCGTCTGGGAAGGTGCGGCATTGTGATTTGACGTCTCATTGCTCATTACTACTACTGGGCCGGTACGAGTGGGGTGCGTCCCCCTGCTGTTCTGCACTGTTATTTGGTGCTTGACACGTCGACCCGGTTGCTATATGTCCCACATGTCGGCGACAGGAAGTACAGAATTCATGAAAGGGAGCGTCGACGGAGGAGTATACTACAGAATTCATGAAAGGGAGCGACTTAGTTTTGGAAAAATCTGTTTTTACGGAGTACGTACCCACTAGGGTTTATAGGGCTCATCTAAAAAACATTCGTTTTTCCGTTTGATAAGTCTCAATTCTACTATACTAGTAGTAGTACCATTACATGTTGGATTTCGAGGTGCGTTAGATCACCCGACGCAAGCAGTGTCAAGAGGAAACTAACCAATGCATGTACAAGTTCATGGAAATTTAGTGGTCATTCATGCATTCGTTCTAATTAATGCCTCGGTAAACATAACTTCTTGAGAAAAACGAGCGTACTAATTACTTGTGCAAACTACGAAATTAATTCGACCACTCACCGTCTACCTTGGTTGGAGAGATTTTGAAATTGAGCCATAAACTGGAAAGGAGGGAGTAGTAACTTTTGTCTCGATTACTATTTGTGGCCTTGTATAGATGCAAAATGTATTTTTTTATAGTGGCCTTGTATAAGTAAATGGAGGGAGTACTAACCAAAGTACGTAGTAGGGACGAGGAGTAAACGGAGGGAGTAGTAAAATTTTCTCCTCGTGCTGCGAGCCACCGCGCGCGTGGGCGAGGGAGCGGGCGTAAAGGCGTACAGTAGTAGTAGTACTACTACTACTACTCGTAAGCAAGCTTCACCTCATCCTGCGAGCCACCGCGCCCGTGGGCGGGGGAGACGGCGTACTAAGCAAGCTTCTCCTCGTTCTGCGAGTTGACGGGACACATCAAAAGTACTCCAGTGTATAGAGCCTTGCCTCTAAGGTAGGCCCCACATGGTTTGCCTCTTTTTTTAATTTAACATAACGCGTCAAGTCGCAATTTGTTTGTTCACCCGTGGTAGACGATCCTCCCTCCACCAAGTGGACAACCAGTACACGTGCCAAATTACCACGTGGGCTGCCTTTTTCGTACAGAAATGAGCTCCACCGTGTACCCGCGCGGGTGTGGTTGGGAAAGAGACGGGAGTACGTGCGCCGTGCGTGCACCTCTTCTCTTCGTGCACGTCCCCCACCTACGTGGGTGTGTGTGAGAGAGATACAAACCTAGACATAATGCGCCGTCCATCCCCATGCCTCCGCCCAGTCCGACCACCAGTCACCACCACGCCCCACTCCTCCTCACCTTATCTCTCATCTTTCTCCCTCCATTTTTATATACAAGGGGCCACTATCAAAATTACAATTTGCAGATATACAAGGCCACTAACACTAATCGATGCAATATTAATGGTGTTTGCCTCGTGGTACTAGCAAAGGAGGACATTAATTATCCCTTGCATGCATGCGGGAGTTTGTAAAAAAATGCATCTTGATGTTCCGTGCAATGCACGGGCATCTTGCTAGTCCATGAAAACAACACATGGCAAAATTCCACGGCGAACGAGGGATTTGAATCTGTTGGGAGGGGCTGTTTGGATCTTGCCCGGGGTAGCCAAAATATTGGCGACCCTTTTGTCCACCGGTGCCTTTGCCACCGATGAACGAGGAATGGCTCGGGTGCTCATGCTGTCATGCATCCTCCAGCGCGCACGTTGGAGACGAGCTCGCACGAGCTGTGTTTTTTTGTCCCACAACGCCGCCCGAGCCGCCCGCAGACCGACCGGCGACCCGCAAATTACGCCATCCAACCGTAGCCGCACACATTATGACAGCAACTCAACCAACCGGACGAAATTCACGCAAACACGTAGACAAACTGATATTTCATATAAACAACGACGGAAATCATATAAAATACCGGATTTTCATACAAACATGACGGATTTCATTACATTCAAATGAACTACGCGGTGCTAGTTCTGGACAGCACAGGTATATAATACCTGGCCTAAATGGTCGCCCGCCGATCGATTTGTGTTCCTCATGTCCGGCAGCACGATCACCGGACTGCCGGGAGCCCCGGAGGTATATGCTTCAGCGCAAAGGACGGCTCGCTTCCCCACTGCCCAACTGATATCATTGGCTGGTGCCGAAGATGATGGTGGCCGGCACCGGTTCGAGTTCATCACCGGCCACTACTTCGCCATGGCCGGCACCGGCTCGAGTTCATCCTAACATTCCCCTCTTCCGTGGAGCCCATGCGGGGTCGACGAAGGTCCTCGCAACAAAAGGATCCGGCAAGACACCTGCTGTGTACGCCGGCGTCGCCTCCGCGGTGGCCTTCATGGGACCCAAGCGGCGGCGGCCTCCCGTGTTCTACTTCTCCTCGATGATGGCGGCGGACGCGGAGGCGCTGGCCACCGACTCGTCGCTCTCCGCGCACCCGGCTTCTGTCGCTGCTTGCATGGCGCGGCCGCCGGCATGGGAGTCTCGGCCACAGAAACGGGAGACGCGGTACGAGGCGGCGGCGTGGACGGCAGCAACGACGCCCGTGCGCCGCTCCTCGTCGAGCTGGCCTGGAGCGGCGAGTTGCTGAACCGCGCGCCGGCTTGGGGCGGCAACTGGCTCCGTCGGGCGAGGGGAGGGAGGTGGATCAGCGAGCTGCATAGCTCGTATCCGGCGGGCTACCCAGCCGGCTTGGATGCGGAATAACTACTCTTCGTAAGCCATTGTAAGAGTGGACAAAATGGTGGAGGAGATAGGGGAGCGGCGGAGGTGTGCGATTCTTGGCCGGCGTTTGGCCTCGTTTAAATAGGAGATTAAATAGACGGCGGACGGGAGGAGCTCGGCCGGCGTTGCGTTTAACGCCGGCCCGGTCATGAACGGACGTGTGTCCAGAGTGGGTTTCTCGGCTTCCACACGGGCGGGTTTCATGGAGGCGTTTGAATGCGGCACGGAGGCGTGTTCAGCCGGGCGTGCCGCGAGTGGCGCCCTCGACTCTGACCTAGGACACCGCGCCGTTCTTCCACTGACGTGTGGGCTCTTTGGGTGCATGGCCTGCATGTCAGTGACCCAACGCAGGCAGCGCACAGCAGAGGAACCTTTGGTGGGCCAGGGCGGTCAGAAGCGGGCATTTCATAAACCGATGATTGTTCATTGAGTGTGACGTCATCTTTTTCATGTAGATAAGCCTACTATGTTGATAGCCCGTTCGATACGTTGTGATTCATAAAGACCGCTGCAAACATCAATGTTCTGCTTATCACAGATAAGATTGATTAATACCCGTAACAATCCATGTCCTTAACAAAGGGTGCATGCACGTATAGGTTGAGCGTGTGTCTTGCGTCGTGTGCTGTGTGCATGCAGGCGTGCGAGTGTTGCGTGCGTGCAAGGGTACGTTTCAGTGTTGCATGCATGGGTGCGTACGTGCGTGTGTTCGTGAGTGCATGTGTACGTGTCAGTGTTGCACGCCAGCATGCGTGCGTGTGTACGTGTCAGTGTTGCACGCCTACATGCGTGCGTGTCTTGCGTGCGTGCATGTGTACGTGCGGGGTGAGGCTACACGTCAGTCGACTGACTTTTTCATCTCTGGTCATTAGATTTTCCAGCCGTTGGATACGAAATCAAGGGCCTCCAGTTTATCATCAAACTCCACCCCCCTGAGCCGCCAGCCACCACCGGCCGAACCGCCAGCCCCCGCCGCCCGCGGCCGGCCCGCCCTCCCCGAAACCACTCCCCACCGCCGGTCCGCCGCCGCACCGGCCATCCCTCTAGCCCCCCCCCCCGCCGAGCTTTTTCTCCGGGGATCCCCACCCCACCGCCCAATGAACGCCCCCCAACCGCCGGTGACTGCCAACCAGAGGTCTCACGACTTCGAATACCCACCGACCACTAATTTATTACCATTTCTGTCCTTCATATACGCGCTGACGGGTGGGCCCTATGGTAATGTGCGCTGCTGAATGTGGACCGTTTGACTGGTCAATTGATCGTGTTATCAACAAATTACGGAGCTGTATGGTGAGCCAGTGACCGTATGATCACCCTAAAATGTACTCCTATTTTATTAACACAGTACAGACTCAAACTACCATTTCTTTCTTTCATATACGGGCTGACAGGTGGGCCCCACGGTTACGCGCCCCGATGGTGCAACACTAGTTGCGCCGCGTGGAACGTTTGACTGGTCAATTGATTGTGTCATCAACAAAATACGGAGTTGTACGGGTGAGCCAGTGACCGTATAATCATGATATGTATTTGTTTAACACGGTACAGACGCAAGGGCTCATATATACGCGCAAGCACTCACCGCTATAAGCGCACACACGCGAACCCTACCCCTATGAGCACCTTCGAGAGAGTGGGCCAGCATATATGATCTTGAGATTTTACGAAGTCACCATAGGTGCCTCGTAGTCGAGTGGAACGTCTCCTCCCACTGAACGTACATCGCCGGAAAATACTGAAATTAACACAAGATAAATGCGAGCACCGGGACTTTAACCTTGGTGGGCTCGAGAAACCACTGTCCTCTAACCATCCAACCACATGTTGGTTAGCACGACAAAATGTATGTGGTGACCGTGATGAGCTTATTCTGAAGTCCAGTGACCATATCGTGCTTTCGCTTCAAATACAATGACCGTAAGTGTCGTCAACAAAATACGGAGCACGCATCAAATGCAAAGTCCGTCAGTGTCATCAACAAAATATGGAGACGTATCGTGAGCTAGATACCGTTGTACTATTGTATATGCTTATTTTCTTAGTGGCCGATTGCGTGTGTGGTGTGGTGGGCACATCATTTCTAGTTGTGGTGGGTCAACATGAAGACTCATGGGTCGGTTCCATCCTGCGCCACATATAGGTTGGACCGAGACGTGTTATACGAAGACCCATGTGGAGGACTCGGCGTACAACACGAAGCTACCAGAGTCGCGGAGGACTCTATCCCCACTGGTGATAAGCCGACTATATATGATTTGTAACCCTAGGCCCTTAGTATGTTATACAAGCTTGGGGGCTAGTTCGTCGATAGTATACACACACGCACAATGCCTGGTATTCACGTGTACTTTGTACACACCCCTATCACTAATATACAGTACCAGGAGTAGGCTCTTTCTTCAACTGCAAGGGTCCGATCCGAACTAGGGTAAAACTTTGCCTCGTATTACCATCCAGCCTAACAGCCAGGGATATCCTACCGAATGATATGATGAAATCATATCTGCCAACTACTAAGAGAGAGGTGTGTCGGGGGGGGCAATGTGTGCGAGAGAGGCCTAAAGATAATGTGCGTGCGGGAGACACGTAGGCACATATATGTGCGTATAGAGGGCTAGTAGAGACCGTGCATGTGTATATATGCATGTGAGAGAAATAGTGTTTTCCAACTGAGATTAGTGAAAAGAGTGGTACATAGTAGTCAGAAAGAGAGAGAGAGAAACAGAGAGAGCATGTGCGTGAGACACCCCGACACCCTGAGAGAGATTGTGAGCATGTGTGAAAGAGAAATGCCGATGCATATAAAGTGTGTGCACTTATGCGTTAGATAGAGAGATATATAACGCGTTTGTGAGAACGGGGCGAGGCATAGTGCATCTACGTGTAAAAGGCGGTTCTACGCATTAAATTAAAATATAAATGGCATTATTATTTTTGGATGAGATCATGAATTTTGCAAATTGCGTATGGACGAAAATCGGTCTATCAGACACCCATACTCTATTGAATTCTAGCATGTGCATGTGTTTATTTCATATTATCGATCCATAGAGTGAGAGCGGTTTGAAATACAGGCAATGGATGCTTTTGCAATTCATATATAAACATTAATTAGTGCACTCCATGTTGTTAGTGTGAAGCACTTTATACATTTGTCACTTGCATGGATACATTCCAAATTGCTAGCTACGAAATAGAATACATGTCGAATTCAACATAAAGGGGGTTTCGAAGATTCGAATTCATAGGAAGTGCATTCATCTATTTGAACCCGAGATAATGGCATTTGTAAATCAAATGTAAAAGGGGGCATCAATCTTTGTTGTGATTTTGAACATGCTATATATATTCATACGCATATCTAACTTTTTTTTTGCAACCAAGGAGATTATATCTGGAACCATGCATGAACTGAGGTAAGTTGCATATTTTTTAATATATACTCGTGTACAATGTATATTCAAATGTACCCCCTCCATTCCAAAATAATCGTAGCTTTAGGATTCATGAGTAAAGATTTGTGAAGTTTGACAAATCCTGAAAGTTCAATTCAAGAGAACCGAAAACGTTAATGCTTCTGCTCCCAAATATTGAATGAAGCGCCAAATAGGCCTCTGGTCACCCGAAACCGCGCGAGACTAATGTTTTGGTGGTAGGAAATTACTGTCCTGACTCTGGCCCGTGTAGCCTATCAGCCCGATGTCCAAAGGTCTAAACCGGGGTAGGTTTGTAACTTCACCAAGACGCCAGTCTCAACCGCCTCCGAGAAGCATTCATACGCCGTGGGCGCCTACCCATGCACTCAGCCGAAATCTATCCCGCCCACATTTGGGACACCTGACATGACTGTCCTACCCCCAACCCGCAATATGTCCGAAATTTTAGATGGGGGCAAAGTTTGTAACATTCCCCAAATTTCAAACAAGCGCGTCTCAAACCGAAACATTGTTCCCCCTTAGTTCCCCGCCTCCCTCCGTTTTCCCATTCATACTCCATGGGCGCCAAAACGTCCTCTCCACCAGCCGCGAAACCCCAGCCTCCTCCGTCCTCCACCCCATAGCGGCCAATCCGCCGCCGCCCTCCTCCATCACGCCGGAGCTGGTACCCCGACGTTGTCGTCCAACGCATCCGCAACCACAACGCCCTCAAGGACTTAGCAGCTGAAGCCGAGGCAGAGCTGCCTCCACGACGCCGACCCGACGTGCGCCGTACCAGAACCACTCCGACCACGCCGTCCTGCGCCTCACTGCTGCGGCTCCACTGTCGCAACCGTCCACCGCACCGGAGCTGTTCCCGCTATGCCGTCGTTCGCCGCCTCGGATCTGCTTTCCCGCCGCCGACAGACGGCCACCGCACCACACTCAACAACTTGGCCATGGGTTCGTCCAAGGCTACACCGTCCTCCACAACTTCTGGTTTCCGGCGAACAACAAGAAGATCGTCGGAAAAACAGAAGGAGGACACAGCACTGCCAGCAGAAAGAGGTACTCCTCTTCCCTTATTCGTGCAAATCTTACGTCTCCGCTCACACCGTATTCATCCCATGAAAGAAACTAGTTGAGCACTTCTTACTGCATCTTCTTCGTGATACTAAATGCACAAGGTTTCCTCCCTTTTACTATTTCACCTTTCCTAGAGGTCAATAGCCCGCCTGGATTTCAATTCAGGGTCAGTTGAACCGCAATTAAAAGAAGCAGCACCCGCTTAGGCGCGCGGAGCACCTAGTCCGCCTGTTCCCTGGGGAAGCGGCGCATCGGTGTCTATCATAGGGGTGTGGGGCACAGGAGCTGCTTGCGCCTGATCTGGAGGTTGGCGGGGCTTGAATGGATGGCCGGGGGGGTGGTGCAGTTGATGATTTGCAGTTGATGATCTCAATTGCCACACACAACCATCCCAGGTGCTTGCTTTAACTTCGCGCTATCAAATGTGGTTGCATGTTGCATATGGTGTCTAGCTTGTATTGCTTCCAATTTGGTTGAATTGCATATGCTTACTTTACACATTATACCTTTGATAATCACATGCCTTCCTGTTTTTGATACATACTACATATGTCTATTAACCATGTTCGTACATCAAACTAATGCTCTTTTGTATCCCTCGTCAATCACTTATGATGAGACAGTCACCCGAGTGGGTTACTGTGAGACGCCCTACTCGTTTAAAGAGTGCAGTGTCATCCTCCCCACATGATTCTCAAGAAACAGCAAGGCTAAATGAAGATAGTCAACGTAGCTCTCTAGTTGATCACCGCAATTCCCCCACACCACCATCGCAGGTGCTTGCTCTTACTTGGAAGTGTGATATGTGGTTGCATGTTGCATATGGTGTCTACCTTGTAATGCTTCTAATTAGGGTAAATTGCATCTGCTTAGTTAACACATTATACCTGTGAACATGACATGCCTTCCTGTTTTTGGTACATACTACGTCTTTCTATTAACCATGTTCTTACATCAAACTACTTTTCTTGTGTATCCCTCATCAATGCTCCTAATTTGTTAAATTGCATCTCCTTAGCTTACACATTATACATGTGAATATGACACGCCGTCCTGTTTTTGGTACATACTATATCTGCCTATCACACCATGTTCTTACGTCAAACTACTGTTCTTGTGTATCCCGCGTCTATCGCTTATGATGAGACAGTCACGCGCGTGGGTTAATATGAGACACAATACTCTTATAAAGAATGCAATTTCATCCTCTCCACATGATTCTCAAGAAACAGCAAGCCTAAATGAAGATATTGAACGTAGCTCTGTACCTGAAGACCGCACTTCCCCTACACCACCATCACAGGTGCTTGCTCTAACTTCGCAGTGTGATATGTGGTTGCATGTTGCATACGGTGTCTAGCTTGTAATGCTTCTAATTAGGGTAAATTGCATCTGCTTAGTTTACACACTATACCTGTGAATATGACATGCCTTCCTATTTTTGGTACACACTACATCTATGTGTTAACCTTGTTCTTACATGAAACTACCTCTCTTCTGTATCCTGCATCAATCACTTACGATGAGTCACCTTTATTCGTTGCATATTGCATATTATTTCTAGCCTGTTGCCATGTATTGCTTCTAATTTGGTCAAATACATTTGTTAGGGCACCCTTTTAATTTGGCAGAGTGATATTGGTTTCATCTTTCATATGGTTTCTAGCTTGCATCGATTCTAACAAGTTCAAGCACCTTGTGCTTAGTTTACACTTTATACATCATACATGTCAATATGTCACGCCGTCCTGTTTTTCATACATATTCCATCCTCCTATCATGCGGCTGCCTTACATGAAAGTAGTGTTCGTCGGTATCATGCATCAATGAGTTCTGAAGAGCAAATTTTATTCCTTTTTCTTGTGGGTTTGACTTGACAAGGCAAAATCAAGAAAGAGGAAGGAAAAGAGTAAGGAAGGCGATGATGGTGGTCCTCTGCAGCAACGTAAACGGAGCATCTAAACCGATTCTCCTTGTACTGATAGTGCATTACAAGGTCCAAGTCTCCGCTCCCCTACTCCACCATCCAAGGTGCTTGCTCTAACTTGGCAGTGTGATATCTGGTTGCATGTTGCATATGGTGTCTAGCTCGTATTGCTCCTAATTAGTGTAAACTGTATCTTCTTAGCTTACACATGATACATGTGAATATGACACGCTTTCCTGTTTTTGGTACATACTATATCTGTCTATCACACCATGTTCTTACATGAAACTACTCTTCTTGTGTATCCTGCATTAGTCACTTATGATGGGACACCTTTAAGTTGGCAGTGTGATATTGGTTTGCGTCTTGAATATGATTTCTAGCATGTGTTGCTTCTAGTTTGATGAACACCACCTATGACGAGACAGTTTTAACATGGCAGAGTGATATTGATTGCACCTTCCATATGGTGTCTTGCAATGTTTCTAATTTGTTGAAGTGCCTTCTGCTTAGTTACCACATCATAGGTGTGAATATGTCAAGCCATCCATTTTTTCGTACATATTCCATCCTCGTATCATGACTTTGCCTTTCATCAGAGTAGTGTTCATCAGTATCATGCATGAGTGAGTTCTGAAGAGCGAATGATATTCCTTTTTCTTGTCAGTATGACCTCACAATGCAAAATCAATAAAGCCGAAGGAAATTGGCAAGGCATTGGATGATGGTGGTCCTTCCGACCAACTGAAACTGAGGTTCTACAGATTCTACTCCACCATCCTCCCAACAAGATTCGCAAGACAACGCAAGGCTAGACAGTCAACGTAGCTGTGTAGATGATGAGCACATCTCCCCTACTCCACCATCACAGGTGCTTGCTCTAACTTGGCACTATTATATGTGGTTGCATGTTGCGTATGATGTCTAGATTGTATTGCTTCTAACTTTGTTGAACTGCATCTGCTTACTTTACACATAATGCCTGTGAATATGACATGGGTTCCTGTTTCTACATAAGACTACTATTCTTGCATATCCCGCATCAGTCACATATGATAAGGCACCTTTAAGTCGCCACTGTGATATTGGTTGTGTCCTTCATATGATTTCTAGCATGTACTGCTTCTAATTTTTTGAAACGCCATACAGTTTGAACTTGGCAGAGTGACATTGGTTGCATCTTTCATATGGTGTCTAGCTTGCAGTGCTTCTAATTTGTTGAAATGCCTTCTGCTTAGTTACCACATCATAGGTGTGAATATGTCACACCATCCTGTTTTTCATACATATTCCATCCTCACATCATGTGTTTGCCTTTCATCCGAGTAGTGTTCGTCAGTATCATGCATGAATCAGTTATGAAGAGCAAATTTTATTCCTTTATCTTATCGGTTTGACTTCACAATGCAAAATCATTACAGCTGAAGGAAATTAGTCCGGCAGTGGATGATGGTGGTCCTTCGGAGCAACTCAAACAGGGGGTCTCTACAGATTCTACTCCGCCATCCTCCCAACAAGATTCGCAAGACAACACAAGGCTGGACAGTCAACGTAGCTGTGTAGATGATGAGCACATCTCCCCTACTCCACCATCACAGGTGCTTGCTCTAACTTGACACTATTATATGTGGTTGCATGTTGCGTATGATGTCTAGCTTGTATTGCTTCTAACTTGAATTGCATCTGCTTACTTTACACATAATGCCTGTGAATATGACACGTGTTCCTGTTTCTAGAACATACGTGTACATGATGAGCACATCTCCCCTACTCCACCATCACAGGTGCTTGCTCTTACTTGGAATTGTTATACGTGGTTGCATTTTCCGTATGATGTCTAGTTTGTATTGCTACTGATTATGTTGAATTGCATCTGGCGTAGCTTACAACTTATACCTGCAACGATCACTTACCCATAAGACACATTTAACTTGGGACCGTGATGTAGGTTGCATCTTGCATTGTCTTCTAGCTTGTACTGCTTCTAATTTCTTGAAATGGCACTTACGACGAGACACTTTTTACCTGATAGAGTGATATTGGTTGCACGTTCAAACGGTGCCTAGCTTTCATTTCTTCTAATTTTGTTGAAATGCCTTCCGCTTACTGTTTTTTCATACATATTCCATCCTCCTATCGTACGTGTGAATATGAAACGCTATCTTTTTTGTATATATTCCATCCTCCTATCCTGCGCTTGCCTTACATCAAAGTAGTGTTCGTCTGTATCATGCATCAACCAGTTATGCAGAGCTAATTTTATTCTTCTTATGGTTTTGACTTCATAAGGCAATATCAGAAAATAGGAAGGAAAAGAGTAAGTTAGGGGATGTTCCATGTTCTTACATCAAAGTACTGCTGTTGTGTATCCCGCATCAGTCACTCATGATTGGACGCTTTTAACATGGCAGTTTGATAGTGGTTGCATCTTGCATTGATTTCTACATTGTACTGCTTCTAATTTTTCGAATTGCCACTTATGACAAGACACTTTTAACTTGGCAGAGTAATATTGGTTGCATCTTTCATATGGTGTCTAGCTTGCATTACTTCTATTTTCTTGAAAATCCTTCTGCTTAGTTTGCATATCGAAGCTGTGAATATGTCATGCCGTCCTGTTTTTCTTACATATTCCATCCTCATACGGTTGTCTTACATCAAAGTATTGCTTATCTGTATCATGCATCAATGAGTTCTGAAGAGTGATTTTATTCTTTTGTGGGTACAACTTGACATGGCAAAGTCAAAAAAGAGCAAGGAAAATAATATAGTAGGGAGTGTTGTTACTCGTCGGGTGAAACAGGAAAGGTTCTGCCCTCGAGATTCTGCTGGTACTTATAGTGCAGTAGAAGGTCCAAGTCCACCGGCTAAATCTACAAACACAGTATCACCTGCTCCACCAGCTGCAGCATCCGCTTCAACTGCACCAGCATCTCAACCAGTTACTCGTTCGTTTGCTCCGGAACTGGCCAGTTCCCAAGCTGCCTTCACACCTAACACTACTTCCGAAGCACTGCTGACACAATAGGACTTGGCAAGATCAGATGAACCTCATGAGCATCAACACCAAGACGGTACCTGACCGAGTCAAATTGCAGTTGCATGCTCCTTTATATGTACTCTCACAGTTTGATGTACACTAACACTTTCCATATTCGTTGTTGAACTAGCACCACGGCGCAAGCGGAAACAGACATCAGGGATAATGCTTGACAGATTAACAAAATCTAAAGGAGGAAGAATGGAGATCCATTTTGAGGCAGGTTTAAAAAGGCCACGTGATGCTACAGAGTCAGCCAAGTTAGTATCAGAGGCAGCCGTTGCCGTTAGGTGTCATGCACGTATCCTCCCAACGTGGATCCAGTACAGGAATGAGAAAGACAATACCCAGTTTAACACCTTCCTTGACCATTTATCTGTAAGTAATGTTAT
Source organism: Triticum aestivum (assembly GCF_018294505.1). Classification (NCBI taxonomy): domain Eukaryota; kingdom Viridiplantae; phylum Streptophyta; class Magnoliopsida; order Poales; family Poaceae; genus Triticum; species Triticum aestivum. The sequence goes on from NC_057799.1 coordinate 95,828,460, forward strand.
TCATCGCAATTAGTAATATTGTCTTGCTCTGTCCCATACTTTCTAGCTTCCTCCTAATAAGACTCACATTCTTTTTTCAACAGATGAGGTTCAAGTTGGATCCGAAAGATGATGCAACTAAACAAGCATGCACTCATGTTTTTCAGTCTGCTCTGCGACAGTATCGGTACCATCTTAGAAAATCTCACTTTGAAGGCAAGGCTTACAATGAAATCGCCCAAACATCTCCAGTGGAATATATTACAGATGAAGACTGGACAGCCCTCGTTAAACACTGGTCTGATCCAAAGTATCAGGTAGGCTATATGTATTTGATCAGACCACATATTGAACTTGTATTTATGTATGTGCCTTACAAGTGTATCTTCTTCTAGGCTAACTGTTTGAAGAACAAAACCAACCATTCTAAAGTGAAATTCCAACAGACAACAGGATCTCATAGCTATATTGCACACTGCGAGGCTCTTGTAAATAGCTGCTACTTCCTTCTTTTTTTGTGCCATATTATCGTATCTATATTGACTTGTTCCAAATACAGAGGAAAGCCCATGCGGACCAAAAAGAACCTGAACCGAATGCAGTGCAAATCTTCAAGGATTGCCACACCAGCAAGATGAAGGGCATGAGCACACCAGTTCAAGCTGCTGTTGTAAGTCCTTACTCCTCCTGCCTGGAACTAATTGGTACTGTGATGTGTTCATTTAACTACTTGGTTTGCAGCCAATGTCAGTTACTCTGTTCACTTTTATTCACATTTGTCTTAACGTATCATTTCACCTTACATGGTTTAAAAGAGATGAAGGATATTCTTTTGGTCTTGATCTGTAATCTAGTTGTTATGTTCACGTGCGCACACAATGATAAAATAGCCTCTTTGTTTTATATCTGTTTGCCCATGATATGAATGATGTCATACCGTGTTCATCCTACTTTAAACCATGTCTCTTTATCCTTAGATGTCAACGAATGTGAGGAAATAGACAATACAGTAGGCATGCTACATGGACATATGTTCCGAAAGTGATTTTATTTATGTAGTTGGCACTACAATACATGCTAATGTATTACAGTAGTTCACCAAAATAAGTTAAGTATAAACATTTAACCTACTTTGTTTGTTTTTGTCTCATTAGTAACTTATTTGGTACACTAATCTACAAGTTCAAACTTTCAGGAAGCTATGGAACAAATGATTGAACAGCCACAACCACCTGAAGGTGACGAGGCTACTACAGGCACAATGTCACCTCTTGTTGCAGTGCGTCAGTATCTCTCCACTAACAGTGCAAAAAGCACCTTCCTGCGTAATTCTGGGTTGGTTGTCAAGGTAACCTCGTCCAAATCGCCTACTGAACAAAATCTTCCTGCTAGACAGAGTGATATATCTGTGCTCCAGACACAAGTCCAATCCCTAATGGACGTTGTTTCGGAAACAAGAATAGTGGTTGAGAAATGTTGTCAAGATATGAATGGTTTTGAAACCAGACTATCAGACATTCGCTTCGTTGTTCAAGAGCAATGGCGGAAAAAAGGTGGAGATTGTGCTGCTCCATTAGATTCTACATCCTGAAACATTAGCACTCAGGTCAAATGATATGTGCTTCTATACATCTGATGGTGCTTTTACCTGGAAGGACTGTAAACTTTATGCCAACAGGCCTTTTGTTGTATGGTTGGAATTTATTTTGTTGTGATACAACATTTATGATGATGCCTCAGGCTGCAGTAATTACGACGCTAATTTTGTATAGTGTAGGTTTATCTCAGTAATGTATTCGGCCGAAAGCTTCGTAGGAGCCCAACATGCCAACATTCGTCGGGCCCATTCCAATTGGGCTAAAAACGATTACGGGCCGAAATTGGCATGTAGCGCACTAAAAATATCTGGGCCTAAATCAGTATAAGCTTTCATATTTTTCTGGTAGGCATGTGCCCATAGTAGGCCTTTAACAGGCCTAAACATAATTTGGGCCCCTAGTAAAATAGGCCGTTTACAGGTGTAAATATCTCGAGCCCATAAAAAACATGGGCCTTTAATAGACCGAATGTGAGATTGGGCCCTGATTGTGCCAAATAACCCACTGGACTTAGCAGGCCGAAATGGTGGCCCATTTACGATGCGGATCTTTGACAGGCCGAAATTTGGACGGGCCGTAAATGCGCCGACCTAATACACGGGCCTTTAACAGGCCGGAACTTCGGTCGGGCTAGATTATCGTCATTTTTATATGGGCCGTTAATGGGCCCGATATGACGTTGGGCCACATATGGCCCATGGTTTACGTCCGGCGTTAACAGGCTGAAAATGACAATAGGCCGAAAGTGGCCCAAAGCTATAGTGGGCCTCTAACAGGCCGAATGTCAGACATGGCCGAATATGACCCAAATCCTTCACAGTCGTTTATGGGCCGAAAGTTTTGATGGCCTGTAAATGGGCCCAAATGAAGCCGGACCTTTAACAGGCCGAAAATACACCGAGTCATAATTCGGCCCAATTACTTAGCGGACTGTTAACGGGCCAGAAGTGACCATGGGCCGCGTTGATGACAAGTTTAGGGCAGGCCATTGACGGGCCAATTTGACAGAGAATGTTGGGCCTTTAGCTGGGCCGGCCCATTATGGTCTGCAGAATCTTGTGGGCCTTTAGCTGGGCCGGCCCATTATGGTCCGCAAAATCTTGTGGGCCTTTAGCTGGGCCGGCCCATTATGGTCTGCAAAATCGTGTGGGCCTTTAGCTGGGCTGGCCCATTATGGTCCGCTAAATTTTGTGGGCCTTTAGCTGGGCTGGCCCATTATGGTCCGCTAAATCTTATGGGCCTTCGGTTAGGCCGGTCCATTTAAACTTTGTGGGCCACTTTTGGGCCGGTCCACGTGTCAATATATCATAGGCCCATCTCGACCGTTGGATGAGTGACACCTGTGCCAACGCGGAGCTGACGCGTGGATCTGTCAGCCAATGAGAATTTTACACGTGGAAAATCGGCATTGGTCGTGGCTGTTAACGGGTTATCGGATCCAAAATCCGACCCGATAGCTTAACGGCGTTCCGTTATGGTGGATGCCACGTGTCGGTCACCCTTGACGAAAGCACTTCTGTGACGCGCGATTTATCGTCATGGAAGTGGACACTTCCGTGATGATAATTTTGGCAATGTCATGGAACACTTCTACGACAGCACAGGTATGACTATCTTGATTCTGTCATAAATTTGTCATGGATGTACATGCATGACAGAAAACGCAACCTACTGTGACAAACACGTATCATCACGGAAGTGTATTTTTTTGTAGTGAACAGTCCGGCCAAAGTATATAGTCCGGCTGTCCGAGGAACCCCTAATCTAGGACTCCCTTAGTAGCCCCTGAACCAGGCTTCAATGACGATGAGTCCGGTGCGCAGATTGTCTTCGGCATTGCAAGGCGGGTTCCTCCTCCGAATACTCCACAGAAGTTTTTGAACACAAGGATAGTGTCTGGCTCTGCAAAACAAATTCCACATACCACCGTAGAGAGAATAATATTTCCACAAATCTAATCTGCTGATAGCTTTTCATAACGTGACGTACTGCCGTGGTTTGGTCACGACGAACCATTTTTCCGAGCCTGCCACTTCACGTGTTGCGAGGCGGTTTTATTGGCACGTCCTGTCGAAGCAGAGATCGTGTCCCTCTTTTCACGGGATTCTCATCAATACGGGTCTGGGTAACCCAATCGTGCCTGTTGGTATGACTCCTTGATTTTAGGCAGGTTCCAAACGGCCACACGGAGGACGCTTGATATTCACCCTCTTTATAAAGGGGCCAAGGCCTGTCCTTTTCTTCTCGCGCTCAAGTTCCAACACCCAAGGCTCAGGCGAGGCGCTTCGGTCCTTCAGTCATTTCCGGATCCAACCTTCAAGGTCGGTGGATGCCCTCCTCTGTCACAGAGGAGGACATCAAGAAGCTAAGAGAAGCCAGGTATCTGACCGCCAAAATCTTGCACAGGCTGCCTGCTCGAGGGCAGGTCATTCCCACTCCCGAACCCAATGAGAGTGTCGTATTTATTTCCCACTTCCTCCGAGGGCTAGGCTTTAGTCTTGATCCCTTTGTCAGAGGGCTTATGTTCTACTACGGGCTCGATTTCCATGATCTGGCTCCGAATTCCATCCTTCATATCTCGTCGTTCATCGTCGTGTGCGAAGCCTTCCTCCGCATCACCCCACACTTCGGCTTATTGCTCAAGACCTTCAATGTGAAGCCGAAGATGATCGAGGGGCGTCATGCAGAGTGCGGAGGCGTCATAATAAACAAAGCCGCCGATGCTCCATGACCAGAGGGTTCCTTCCCGGAGACATCCAAGTTATGGCAGCGGGAGTGGTTTTACATCACCGCTCCCCGAAGAGCTAAGTGGGTAGCTGCCCCCACCTTCCGTCCAGGCCCCCCGCCACAATTGGCGTCATGGATCAACAAAGGGCTGGACTAGGGGCCAGCTAATGATGTGCCGACGTTGCAGAGTCGCATCCGAGATCTCCTCGAGGGAGATGTCAGCATTGTCAAGGTAATGCAAGTCATGCTAGTTCGTCGGGTCCTGCCATGCCAACGTCGACCTCTCCGTATGTTGGAGTTCAACTCGGAAGGACAGCAAACTATTCAGCAATTCTTCGGCGCGACGCTCGAAGAGATGTATGGATTGTTCTTCGGATCATGAATAAAGTGTCCGGACACCATCGAGGATGCGGGTCTGAACTGCAATCGTCCAGACACCCAAGTAAGTAATTCTGCGGCCGAACACATTGTCTTTTAATTTACCACAACATCATTTTGAAAAGTCGACTTTTGACTAGGACTGGATAAAAAGGCGAAGATGATCAGGTGTTCGGCCCCCCTTCCCGAAGGCTCAGTGGATCCTGTACTAGCCAGGATGCTTGAGCTTGCGCCTTATCAAGCGCCATCAGGGGAAGATAAAGGGAGGGACAAAGAAGCCGAAAGCGAGCCTCACTCACTATTCATCCAAACCGGGGGAATTAGTGCCTCCGCGAAGGAGGATAACCGGGGAGAAGAATCTAAAATTCCCTCTCCCCAAGGAAGGAAGAGGGCCGCCTCTGAACACTTGGAAACAATGGTTTTCAAACGAGGGAAGAAACCTTTGTCAGGGGGCCCTACCCCGGAGGGCATCCTTACCGCACAGTACCCGCAAGGGGACCAGCCCTCCATCGAGCTGTAAGTAAACAAAAGTACTTTATAGTAAATATACCCTGCTTCAATTTTGAGAACGATAACCGAAACGTATGTCTTGTAGTTCGGATGGTAGCCCTTCTCGACAGAGTTTGTCTTCGGGGGATTTTGTTCCGGAGATGATGGAGAGCGAAACGCCTCCCCGTGCCTCCCCGCTTCGTGAAGCGGATGACCCTGAGGTGTCGTCACGGAGGATTTCTCCTGATCCGCCAAGGCCAGAGGGCAATCCTTCGGCCACCCGAAGTCCGGAGTATTCGGCTCCTAAGGAGAGCAACAAGAAGAGTCTGGAACTGTACGGTGCGCGACCAGACTCACTGCGGGATCTTCTGGAGCAAGCGGCTATCTCAGAAGCACACCGTACGTTAATGGGTACGCTAGTTGAGAAGATTTCATCCGCCAAAAGCGGGTTGCATGAATCTTTCATGAGCCTGCTGAGAGGCTTTGAGGTACGCAAAGTAATATGTGTATTTTTTACGGTACCGCATACGCCAGGTGTGCCCTATGTACATAGTAGCCCCTGAGACTCTGGTTGCTATCGAAAAAGACGGCAAATAGAGGATCATAGTCCCAGGTAATAATCGTGCTGCTTTCACGTGCAGGCGGCTGAGGGTCCGGTGGCTAGCCGGACTGGTGAGTTTGCCGAACTTAGGCGGCAACTTGATGCGGCAGATGCCGACATCGTGCTTGTAAACAAGCGGCTTGACGAGGCACGGGGTATGTATTCTCCTATGTTTGACACATATTAAGAGGAGCATGATGCTAGTATCTGTAATATGCTGTAACTGCAGATGGAGTTGTCGCCGTGGAGACCCTTCGGGCAGAACTTGCTCGAGCCATGGAACAAGCCAGGAAGAGTGATGCGGCCGCCCTAAAGGCGGTCGAAGAGCTAAGAGCCGAACAGGCTGCGCATTGCCAGAGCAAAGAGAAAATAGCCAAGATGGCTGTTGAGCTGAAAGAAGCTGCCGACCGTTATGAGCTTCTTGAAAAGGAAAGCCAAACGAAGACGGCGGACCTGGAGAAAGCCACGGTAGCAGCCAAGGAAGCCCGCTCTAAAATCAGAGCGGCGAAGCAGGAGCTACGTCAAGCCGGAAATATCACGGCTGGGAAGCCCTTTTTGTTGCGGACGAAGTTCGGAGATCCTAAGTTTGCCCTTCTGGATCAATTAAGGAGTTCTGCGGACGCGTACCTGGATTTGGCAGCAAGTGCAGTTGATGCCACGAAGTTTTTCGAAGATCAAAAATATCACAATGTGGAAAAGTTGTTCTGGTCGCAGTTCAATGCTCCGGCGCATCCGCTGCTATTAAATGAGAAAATGGCCGAGTGGGCCGAGCTTCATAGGTTGTCCAGGCTTGCCATGAGGTCTGTTGTGGATCATCTTTGGCCGGAAGGACCAAGGCCGAATAGTTATTTTGGCTTAGTGCAACAATTCCTTGGTGCTGTGCCACATATAGACGCTGTGAAGAGGTCGACGTGCATAGAGGGTGCGCGGATGCCTCTTGCCCGTGTCAAGACATACTGGATAGAGATGGAGGCCACCGCTATTGCAACCCAGGCTTCGGTCGTAGGCCGGATATCGGCCAAGCACTATTTTGAAGAACTCTTAGAAGGCGCTCGTTTAATAGAGGCTCAGTGCTCGAAGAGTATCATGTTCTAATGACATGTATCCCAATTGTAAGAAAATTTTTATTTGAATTATAAAGGCTGTGTTTATACTTTTGCCTGAAAGTATTATTATGCCTCCTGTGCGGTCGTTTATGTATATATATATGTAACCTGAAAGTTTGCAGTCGTCGGCTTCAGCCCCCACGCATATAATGCGGCAGTGTTCGCAAAAGAGCGTCTTCACACTTGATCCAACGTCTTGGTCCATTAAGGAGGTGGTAGCACGGCGAACGAGGCAATCGGACTATATTGCTTTAACACTTTCACTTAACCATAGGAGTTTGACAGTGGGGCTACTATATAGCCCCTGGTACTTCTACGCTCGTCCGAGTACGGGGCGCGTATGTACATGGCCGGGAAAACCGTTCCTTCGTTAATACGGAGGAATCCCGAAGATTCCGATGAGTCATCGAGTGGTTGGCCAGTCTCGCGCTTTATCATGACAGTCAGTTTTCGGCTTTCTCTACTGAGGTGCTCATGCGGATGAACCAGGGCACAATCGCAGTAGTTCTCCCGGTGCCACCTTAGCCGATAGAGCGGAACGTAAGGTAGCAAAACGCAGGAGCCGGGCAAACCCAACATTTGACCAAAGACATGATTCGGAGCTGATGCATATAAGGCCAAACTCGCGACGCCGAACACTCCCTAAGGTATTCGGTCTTTACAACATATACCGGGCTGAGTAATGCCCTTGATAATGAACCCCGAGTTTCCAGGTACGTGCATTATTCTGACGTGGCAAAATGCCAATAACGTCAGCATCCCTCTCAGTTGTATTGAGTATCGGAAGGATGTAAAGCAACAAGAGACAGTAAAAAAGGTTTACGCAGGGTCTTAATCTAAAAAGAAACCTTTGAGTGGGGCCCTGCTACATGTCTGCGCCTGTGTCCCCGTTGTGCCGTATCCTGGAAGGGTGTAGCAAGATTATCGTCTGTAAAAGAGAAGAACTTAGGTGAAAGTTGTCGTGCGAAAAATTGGTTATTCTCAATAAACCATTAAAATTCAAGATAGGTAAGGTCGAGCCGAACTGTAGTCCTTTTTACATGCGGGAAGCCCCTGGTACCGCCTATGGGGGTATATCCATCAAACCAATCTCAGGTTTATCTAAGCTGTTACAGCTAGTGATGCGCCGGACTCGTCTAGCCGTGTCCGCGGTCTTGACGACCGATCATTTATTCTGGTTGGAGAGGCCGTTTAGTGTTCGGCTGCTAAAGCCGCCACACGTTCTTCCGCGCGTAAGGAATGCTCAACATTTCCGCTAACTGTGATGATGCCATGTGGACCGGGCATCTTGAGCTTAAGGTAAGCATAATGCGGTACTGCATTAAAACGAGCAAAGGCCGTTCTTCCGAGTAGTGCTTGATAGCCGCTTCCGAATGGCGCAATGTCGAAGGTTAACTTTTCACTTCGGAAGTTGTCGGGGGAACCGAATACAACCTCTAGTACGAGAGAGCCCGTGCAGCTGGCCTCTGGGCCTGGTATTACTCCTTTAAAGGTAGTATTGCTTTGGCTAATTCTCATTGGGTCTATCCCCATTTTGCGGACTGTGTCCTGATATATCAAATTAAGACTACTGTCGCCGTCCATGAGGACTCAGGTGAGATGGTATCTGTTGATTATTGGGTCGAGCACCAAGGCGGCCGATCCTCCGTGCCGGACATTTGTCGGGCTATCCCTGCGATCAAAGGTGATCGGACAGGTTGACCAAGGGTTGAACTTGGGGGTGACGGGCTCTACGGCGCATACGTCTCGGAGTGCGTGTTTGCTCCTCCTCTTCGTCACGTGAATCGTGTTCACTATTTTGACCTCTGGTGGGAACTTTTTCTGTCCCCCAGTGTTTTGCTGACGAGGCTCATCCTCGTCTTCGCTTGGTGTCTCCCTCCCCTTGTGTTCGACGTTTAGCTTACCGGCCTGCTTGAAGACCCAACATTCTCTGTGGGTGTGATTTGCAGGTTTATCGGACGTGCCATGAATCTGACATAATTTGTCTAGAATCTTGTTTAGGCTGGACGGTCCATCTCTGTTGCCTTTGAAAGACTTTTTCCGCTGACCGGGTCGAGAGCCCCTAAATCCGGCTGAGGGAGTCCTGGATTAGGGGGTCCTCGGACAGCTGGACTATATCCTTTGGCCGGACTATTGGATTATGAAGATACAAGACTCAAGACTTCGTCCCGTGTCCGGATGGGACTCTCCTTGGCGTGCAAGGCAAGCTCGGCAATACGGATATGTAGATCTCCTCCCTTGTAACCGACTCTGTGTAATCCTAGCCCCCTCCCGTGTCTATATAAACCGGAGGGTTTTAGTCCGTAGGACAACAACAATCATACCATAGGCTAGCCTCTAGGGTTTAGCCTCTACGATCTCGTGGTAGATCAACTCTTGTAATACTCATATCATCAAGATCAATCAAGCAGGAAGTAGGGTATTACCTCCATCGAGAGGGCCTGAACCTGGGTAAACATCGTGTCCCCCGCCTCCTGTTACCATCCGCCTTAGACGAACAGATCGGGACCCCCTACCCGAGATCCGCCGGTTTTGACACCGACATTGGTGCTTTCATTGAGAGTTCCACTGTGTCGTCACCATAAGGCTTGATGGCTCCTTCGATCATCGGCAACGATGCGATCCAGGGTGAGGTTTTCCTCCCCGGACAAATCTTCGTATTCGGCGGCTTCGTACTGCGGGCCAACTCGCTTGGCCATCTGGAGCAGATCGAGAGCTACGCCCCTGGCCATCAGGTCAGGTTTTGAAACTTGAACTATACTGCCGACATCCGCGGAGATTTGATCTTCGACGGATTCGAGCCCATGTCAAGTGCGCCGCACAATCACGACGAGCATGATTTAGCTTTGCCATCGGACAGTGTTCCGGAGATCACACCTGCAACTACTCCGGCCCTCAATCCGGAACAAATTGTGACATCTGAGGACGGGTGGATCGACCCCGCCACGGAGGCCGCACACGCAACGGCGATAGAGCCGAATACTGACTTCACCTCCTCCGAGACCCGTGTTGCCGGACCATTGGATTCGTCCCCGGCCATGGGCTCCGAGCCGCCTGCGTTCGTACCTATCGAATCTGATTGGGCGCAGATCATGGAGTTTACCTCCGCGGATATCTTTCAGCATTCTCCCTTTGGCGACGTGCTAAACTCGTTGAGGTCTCTCTCCCTGTCAGGAGACCCTTGGCCGAACTATGTCCAGCTAGAATGGGATGCGGACGACGAAGAAATTCGCTCCCCACCTACCACCCACTTAATAGCCATTGTCGATGATTTAACCGAGATGCTCGATTTCAACTCCGAAGACATCGACGGTATTGACGAAGATGCAGGAGAGGAACAGGAACCACTGCCCACAGGGCGCTGGACAGCCACTTCATCACACGATATATATATGGTGGATACACCCAAAGAAAACAATGACGAGGAACGGAAGGATGCAGCGAATGATAGCTCCCTCGAGAAACAACCAAAGCGACGGCGTAGGCGCTGCTCCAAATCCCGCCTCGGCAAGAACAACGATAACAGCACAAGAAAAAATAACACCCCGGTCGACTCCAGAGGAAACGACGAGCACACAGACCCAGCAAAAGAACAGGATGAACCAGTGGACGGCGAACATAGTACGGAGCCGCTGTCCGAACACGGCGACGCCAAGGATAAAGCTCATCAACCTCTCTCCGGAGAGCAAAACAGTCCAGACGAGGATGCACACATCATCCCGGAAAGGCACTTGGAACAAGAGAACCTCCGTAGAAGGCATATTGCCACCGCGAGGAGTCTGAAGAAGCAGAAGCAAAGGCTTAAGGCCATGCAGAATACGCTCAACAGTAGATGGAACAAAGTGCTTGACACTAAAGAAAAGTATGGTGGCACTCGCCACACAAAGAGCTATCCATAGCGAAGGCTGCTGCCCGAATTCAATGAGTCAGCACACGATCTTGTTTAGGCTGACCGGTCGGATCGACCACCTCGTGGCCGCGATAGGGCGGCTAACGAGGCCGCACATAAGTCAGCACATGACCCACGCGAGGACTCGCATCAAAAGGCCGGCGTGACCAGATCCATCTACGGATCTAGGAAGCGCGCTCTAGCGCATAATCAAAACCGAACACTACAACCGTCAAAACGCCATGACACATCCAAATACAGGGGTGCCGCGCACCCCCTATGTTTCACCGATGAGGTGCTGGATCACGAATTTCCAGAGGGATTCACACCCGTGAACATAGAGGCGTACGACGGAATGACAGACCCTGGGGTCTGGATTGCGGACTTCATCCTCCATATTCATATGGCTCACGGAGACGATCTCCACGCCATCAAATACTTGCCCCTCAAGTTGAAAGGACCAGCTCGGCACTTGTTGAGGATATAGACCTTAGAGTCACCCGCCAGGAGGGGCCGGGTTACTCATATGGTCATTACCAGAAGCCCGGCGCCAAGCTTAAAGACGGTGGGCCAAAGATGGGCTTAAGACCCGGACATGGCTTAAGGCCCGTAGTTGCAATCATTGTGATGGTAGAACTTGTAGTGTAAGGCAAGAATAGTTGAGAGTCCGAGCCGGACACTCTTATGAGCCGGCCGGGACTCTGAGAGCTGCAGGGCGTCCGCCTCCCTATATAAAGGGACGACCCGGCAGCGGTTTAGGGCAGAGAACAATCTCATTGAAAGCCGGGCATAGCAGTTTAGCTCCCTGGTGATCGTAACCCTAATCAATACCACCTCAAACTGGACGTAGGCTTTTACCTTCACCGTAAGGGGCCGAACCAGTATAAACCCTCGTGTTCCTTGCCCCGCATTAACCCCTTCAAGCTTCCCAGCTACGATGGCTCCACGACTAAGTCCTAGCTCGAGGACATCTGCCGTGACAATTCCACGACAGCTGGCGCCCACCGTGGGGCCAGCGCACGGTGGATTTGAGTTCTTGAAGGGCAGCTTCGAAGGGCTCAAGGGATACGCTGTGGGCCGGATGACCAAGAGTCGTCGCGGCAAGCTCTACATCGACGATGCAAACTGGGGCCCCGACGCCGGCTCAATTGAGTACGGGTACCGGGTCCCCTTCGGCGGAATTCATGTTTTCATTGGCAAGATTGGTGAGCCGGGCCCTGAGCCGGGTCTCTGCGCCGATCTCGTCGAGACGGCTCAGCGTGCACGACCCGCCCGGGCCCGGCCTGCCTTAAGGCATGCTTTTGTGGGATGTATCCATGGAGGGCCCTCTGATCGATCTGGATCTGGTGATGAGGCGGCCGCCGGCTCTGACGGCGAGTCGTCCACCGACGAGTCAAACTCGTTGTATCAACTTCAAGATGGCAGGCTCATGGGTTGTTCCGATGGTGACAGTATTCCGGACCCGTTTGAGCCGCCAAGTCAGGTTGGAGTCTTTATGGCCGGTGCGCAGCCTGTTCAGAACCCCGCTGCTGGAGCGGGAAACCCGGTGCCTTCTCCGGCTCAGGTACTAATGGATCTCACGGACAAGATGACGGCTCTGTTAACCGCCACGGTTGACCCGGCAGATCAAGCTCAGCATGATGCGGAGGTGGCGCAGTTAAAATTGGATCTAGTGAAAGCTAAGGAGGATCTGGCAGCAGAAGGGATCAGGATGGCTGCGGAAAGGGCGGCTCTCGACGCCCAAACCCAGTTGATTCAAGCGCAGTCCTTCCGGCTCACGATGGATCAAAACGCGTCCAATGAGGTCCTGAGAAGGAGGCATCAAAAGGCCCAATCTCGACTCCCTCCGGTTTACGATCCGCGAAACCTCTTCAACACGCCAGGTGCAGGGTCTAGTAACCCGCCAGGGGTCATAGTGCCCGGGTCTGGGACCCCTATTCAGCCACAAGTGATGGGGCCTCCCCAGGTGCCCCCTGCCCCGCCTCAGTACGTACCAACACCCCCGGGTCATTATAATAACCCGCTGGAGAACATGGTCGCCGCGGCGGCACGGCTGGCGGCTCTCCCGGTCGACGGCGACTCTCTGACGGCTATTGAAACCCGCCGGGTCAGGGAACTCCTTCAGACAGCACTGGCGCAGCAAGAGGCGTATTCCTACAGCCGTGACAGGATCCACTCGACCCCTCGCCCAGGCCGGAGCCCGAGTTACAGCAGGCACATGGTCTCAGCGACCGGCTCAAGTAACGTCCGACGCCATGACCCGCCCCCTGGCCATGGCCCGGCTCATAACGGGGCCTTTCACGCAGCAGACCAAGACAGAGCACGGCGAGAGGCGGAGCAGGTACCCCAGCTGACGGCTTACCAGACTCCCCCAGCTTATCCGACGGCTTTCGTCGACGTGGGGATCCCTACCAGGACTGGGGTGTCCCGTGTTTAGTGCCAGCTATCCGCAATGAACGTCTACCCAAGGACTTCAAAGGCCCTAGGAAGGTGCCTAATTACACAGCAGACTTACAACCCGCAGCCTGGATCGAGAGTTACGAGATGGCTATGGAACTGCTGGAGGTCAGTGAGGCGGCCATGGCTAAGTACTTCACCATGATGTTAGATGGGACTGCCCGCACTTGGTTGAAAGGGCTACCACCGAATTCCATTGGGTCTTGGGCTGAGCTGAAGGCCCGGTTCATCCAAAACTTCAAGGATACCTGTAGGCAGTCTATGTCAATTGTGGATTTGACTAACTGCAAGCAGCAGGAGGGTGAGTCTACGACACATTGGGTTCGCCGGGTTAAGGAGATAATACATTCCTCGGATAAGATGGATGCCGGCTCTGCAGTCTTAATGTTGGAACAGAATTGTCGTTTTGTGCCCCTGAAGATGAAACTCGGGCGGCTTAAGCGCGACTGCAATGATATGGGTACACTGATGGCGGCTCTTGTCAAGTACGCCGATTCTGATGGTACCAAGGACCCCGCTTCAGATGATGAAAGGACAGGGAAGGGAAAGAAGAACGGCAATGGCAAGGGTCCTCAGCATAACCCGGGAACCAAGGAGGAGGCAAGCGCAAGGCCGATGGCAGCCTAGAGTTTGTAGCCAACGCCAGCTCACAAGGTAATAACCAGCGACGCAAGGGGAGGCCCCCTCCCCGAGGCGGCGGGTCAGGCCCGACGCTGGAACAACTGTTGAATGAGCCTTGTCCAAGGCATGGCTCTAGAGAGAAGCCAGCAACTCATCTATGGAAGGATTGTGCAATCATGAAGGCCTTTAAGAATTACAATGGCCCGGGCGGCGGCTCAGGCGCCGGCGGCTTTCATGGCCCGGGCGGCGGCTCAAATTCTAACCCTCAGAACGGTCAAGGGGGCTTTAATCAGCAGTCTGGCCAGGGTCATCAACAGCAGCAGGGAGGTTATCAGACCAATCCAAAGTAGCTTAGCGGTGGGCAGTATCATGTGTTTACCACCAGTCTGTGCAAGCGAGATCAGAAGCTTCATAAGAGGGCCGTGAACGCTGTTGAGCCGGCAGTTCCACGCTACTTGCGGTGGTCAGAGCAACCTATAGTGTGGAGTAGGGAGGATCACCCTCCCCGGGTGGATAATCCGGGTCACTTGGCCCTGGTGGTGGCTCCTCAGGTGGGAGGATATAAGTTCACTAAGGTGCTCATGGATGGAGGCAGCAGCATCAACATCCTCTACTATGAGACATTTCGTCGTATGGGGTTGATTGATAAAAATCTCAGCCAATCAAATACTATTTTCCACGGTGTGGTACCTGGTAAGTCGGCTTACCCAGTCGGCAAGATTGAGTTGGAAGTGGCCTTCGGAGATGAGAACAACTACAGGGTGGAAAAATTGACCTTTGAGGTGGTCAAGATAAGAAGTCCGTACCATGCCATATTTGGGCGGCCGGCTTACGCCAAGTTCATGGCACGGCCGTGTTACGTATATTTACAGCTCAAGATGCCGGGTCATAATGGGACCATTACGGTTCACGGCAGCCGGAAGGTGGCCTTGGAATGTGAGGAAGGCGATGCAGCTTATGCAGAATCTGTTTGTGCAACAGAGGAGTTGAAGTTTTACAAAGACAACGTTGACCCAACAGATATGACCTCTCTGAAAAAGCCGACTACGGAGCATGAGCCGGCAATGAAATTTAAGTCGGCTGATGAGACTAAACTTGTTGATTTCGTTCCAGGAGATTCATCTCAGCAATTCAGCATCAGTGCCAATCTGGATCCAAAATAGGAAAGCGCGCTCATCGAGTTCATCCGTGAGAATAGGGACATCTTCGCATGGAAACCTTCTGACATGCCAGGTGTACCTAGAGAACTCGCTGAGCACACTCTCAATGTTGATCCGAAATTTAAGACGGTTAGACAGTTCCTTCGGCGGTTTAATGAAGAGAGGCGGAAAGCCATTGGCGAAGAGGTGGCCCGGCTCTTGGCGGCCGGGTTTATTGTTGAAGTCTTCCACCCAGAATGGTTAGCTAACCCGGTGCTCGTACTCAAGAAGAACGGCACTTGGCGGATGTGTGTGGACTACACGGACTTAAATAAAGCATGTCCGGCTGATCCTTTTGCCCTTCCCCGTATTGATCAAATTATTGATGCTACGGCAGGTTGTGCGCGCTTAAGTTTCCTGGACGCTTATTCTGGATATCATCAGATTAAAATGGCAGTTAAGGACCAGGAGAAGACGGCGTTCATCACTCCCTTTGGAGCCTTCTGCTATGTATCCATGCCCTTTGGACTCAAGTGTGCACAGGCGACTTATCAGCGTTGCGTGCAGAACTGTCTTCATAAACAGATTGGGCGCAATGTTCATGCTTATGTGGACGATATTGTGGTTAAATCCATAAAGGAGGAAACCCTGATAGATGATTTGAGAGAAACCTTTGATAATCTCCGGGTCTACAAGATGATGCTTAACCCGGCCAAGTGTGTCTTTGGTGTCCCTGCAGGCAAGCTCTTGGGTTTTTTGGTTTCTGACAGAGGCATTGAGGCTAACCCGGAGAAGATCAAGGCCATCACCTCCCTGGCTAAGCCGGCGTGTATAAATGACGTTCAGCGTTTGGCGGGTCGCATCGCTGCTTTAAGCCGGTTTATAAGCCGTTTGGGTGAGAAGGCCATGCCATTATATCAGTTGATGAAGAAAACTGATAACTTTGTCTGGAATGATGCAGCTAATACCGCTTTTGAGGATTTGAAGAAGCAGCTGGCAGAGCCCCCAGTCCTTGCTGCTCTGGTTGATAAGGAGCCCTTATTACTGTATGTGGTGGCAAACACACGAGCCGTCAGTGTGGCTGTGGTGGTGGAACGCAAGGAAGAGGGTAAGGAGCATCCGGTTCAGCGGCCGGTTTATTATGTCAGTGAAGTGCTTATCGAGTCCAAACAACGGTATCCACATTGGCAGAAGCTTGTTTATGGTGGGTTCATGGCAAGCCGGAAGCTTAAGCATTATTTCCAGGGTCATCCCATAACCGTGGTCAGTTCTGCCCCTCTTGGGGATATCATTCAAAACAGAGAGGCCATAGGGAGAGTGGCTAAGTGGGCTATCGAGCTCAGACCTCATGGTCTCAAATATGTGCCACGCACTGCTGTTAAATCTCAGGCCCTGGTGGATTTCATCAATGATTGGACAGAGTCACAAGTGCCCGAGCAAAAGCCGGATAACACATATTGGACTATTCACTTCGATGGGTCCAGGCAGTTGGAGGGCTCGGGGGCTGGAGTTGTATTGGCTTCCCCTAAAGGTGACAAGTTCCATTATGTGCTACAGTTGATGTTTCCTTGCACTAACAATGCGGCTGAGTATGAGGCCTTGCTCCACGGTCTTCGGATGGCTAAAGAGATGAGCTTGAGCCGGGTAAGGTGTTTCAGTGACTCAGACTTGGTGGCTCAACAAGTATCTGGCAAGTGGGACTCTAAGGACCCTCTCATGGCGGCTTATCGCCGCGAAGTTGATGCCATTGCTGGGCACTTTCAGGGCTACCAAGTAGAGCACATTGATCGCAGGAAGAACGAGGCGGCTGATGCTTTAAGCCGGCTAGGCTCTCAGCGAAAGCCGGTGCCGCCTAATACTTTCCTGGATGTCCTGTATAATCCTTTTGTTAAGTTGCCTACAGAGGAAAACTTGGCTGTCCCCGACCCGGGGGCACGGCTGGTGGCGGCTCTCCATATCATACCAGACTGGACAATGCCCTATCTGGCTTACATGACCCGGGGCGAGTTGTCTGAGGATGAAACATTGGCCAGGCAAATAACCCGGCGGGCTAAGTCAATGATTGTTATCAATGGTGAGTTTCACCACCGTAGTGTTACGGGAGCGTTTCAGCGTTGTGTTTCCCCTGAGGAAGGGCAAGAGATCTTGCGTGAGATCATGACGGGGATTGTGGCCATCACGCCGGCTCAAAGTCTCTTGTGGCCAAGGCTTTTCGTCATGGTTTTTATTGGTTGACGGCTCATGCTGATGCAGAGGACTTGGTCAGTAAGTGTGATGGTTGCCAAAGGTTCTCGCGACGGGCTCATGTACCGGCTCCAGAGCTGAGGATGATTCCAATTACTTGGCCCTTTGCGGTCTGGGGGCTTGATATGGTTGGGCCTTTCAAAAGGTCCAAGGATAAGAAGACCCACCTTTTGGTGGCAGTTGATAAGTTTACCAAGTGGGTTGAAGCGGAGCCAGTTAGCAAGTGCGATGCAGCCACGGCGGTTCAGTTTATGAAAAAGGTGATCTTTCGCTTTGGTTTTCCGCACAGCATTATCACTGACAATGGCACCTGTTGAGGATATAGACCTTAGAGTCACCCGCCAGGAGGGGCCGGGTTACTCGTAGGGTCGTTGCCAGAAGCCCGGAGCCAAGTTTCAAGATAATGGGCCAGAGATGGGCTGAGACCCGGATATGGCTTAAAGCCTGTAGTTATCATCATTGTTATAGTAGACTTGTAGTGTAAGGCAAGTATTGTTTAGAGTCCGAGCCGGACGCTCTTATGAGCCGGCCGGGACTCTAAGGGCTGTTGGGTGTCAGCCTCCCTATATAAAGGGAGGACCCGGCAGCGGTTCAAGGAGGACAACCTCATCGAGAACCGGGCATAGCTGTTTAGCTCCCTGGCAATCGTAACCCTAATCAATAACACCTCGAACTGGACGTAAGCTTTTACCTTCACCGTAACGGGCTGAACCAGTATAAACCCTCGTGTTCCTTGTCCCGCATAACCCCTTCAAGCTTCCAAGTTGCGATGGCTCCACGACTAAGTCCAAGCTCAAGGACATCTGCCGTGACAATTCCACGACAGTTGGCACCCACCGTGGGGCCAGCGCACGGTGGATTTGAGTTCTTGAAGGGCAGCTTCGAAGGGCTCAAGGGATACGCCATAGGCCGGATGACCAAGAGTCGTCGCGGCAAGCTCTACATCGACGACGAGGACTGGGGCCCCGACGCCGGCTCAATTGAGTACGGGTACCGGGTCCCCTTTGGCGGAATTCATGTCTTCATTGGCAAGGTTGGTGAGCCGGGCCCCGAGCCGGATCTCTGCGCCGATCTCGTCGAAACGGCTCAGCGCGCATGACCCGCTCGGGCCCGGCCTGCCTCGAGGCGTGCTTTTGTGGGATGCATCCATGGAGGGCCCTCTGATCCTTCCGGGTCTCGTGATGAGGCGGCCGCCGGCTCTGACGGCGAGTCGGCCACCGATGAATCAAACTCGTTGTACCAACTCCAAGATAACAGGCTCATGGGTTGTTCCGATGGTGACAGTATTCCGGACCTTTTTGAGCCGCCAAGTCAGGTTGGAGTTTTTATGGCCGGTGCGCAGCCTATTCAGAACCCCGCTGCTGGAGCGGGAAACCCGGTGCCTTCTCCGGCCCAGGTGCTGATGGATCTCACGGACAAGATGACGGCCCTGTTAACCGCCACGGTCGACCCAGCGGATCAAGCTCAGCATGATGCGGAGGTGGCGCAGTTAAAATTAGATCTAATAAAGGCTAAAGAGGATCTCGCAGCGGAAGGAATCAGGCTGGCTGCGGAGCGGGCGGCCCTCGATGCCCGGACTCAGCTAATTCAGGCGCAGTCCTTCCAACTCACGATGGACCAGAACGCGGCCAACGAGGTTATGAGAAGGAGGCATCAGAAGGCCCAGTCTCGACTCCCGCCGGTCTACGATCCACGCAATCTCTTTAACACACCGAGTGCAGGGTCTAGTAACCCGCCAGGAGTCATTGCGCCCGGGTCTGGACCCCTTATTCAGCCACGGATGATGGGGCCTCCCCAGGTGCCCCCTGCCCCGCCTCAGTATGTGCCAATACCCCCGGGTCATTATGATAACCCGCTAGAGAACATGGTGGCTGCAGCAGCACGGCTGGCGGCTCTCCCCGTTGACAGCGATTCTCCGGCGGCCATCGAAACCCGCCGGGTCAGGGAACTCCTGCAGACGGCACTGGCACAACAAGAGGCATACTCCTACAGCCGGGACAGGATCCACTCAACCCCTCGTCCAGGCCAGAGTCCGAGTTACAGCCGGCACATGGTCTCAGCGACCGGGTCAAGTAATGTCCGACGTCACGACCCGCCACCTGGTCCTAGCCCGGCTCATAACGGAGCCTTCTACGCAACAACCCAAGCACGGCAAGAGGCAGAGCAGGCGCCTCAATTGACGGCTTATCAGACCCCCCGGCTTATCCGACGACGTCCGTTGATGTGGGAATTTCTACCAGGACCGGGGGAGTCCCTTGTTTGGTACCAGCCATCCGTAATGAACGTCTACCTAAGGATTTCAAGGGCCCTAGGAAGGTGCCTAACTATACAGCAGACTTACAGCCTGCCGCCTGGATTGAGAGTTATGAGATGGCTATGGAATTGCTGGAGGTCAGTGAGGCGGCCATGGCCAAATATTTCACCATGATGTTGGATGGAACTGCCCGCACATGGTTGAAAGGGTTACCGCCGAACTCCATTGGGTCTTGGGCTGAGCTGAAAGCCCGGTTCATTCAAAACTTCAAAGATACCTGCAGACAGTCCATGTCAATTGTGGATTTGACTAACTGTAAGCAGCAGGAGGGTGAGTCCACGACCCATTGGGTTCGCCGGGTCAAGGAGATCATACATTCATCAGATAAGATGGATGCCGGCTCTGCAGTCTTAATGTTGGAATAGAACTATCGCTTTGTGCCTCTTAAGATGAAGCTTGGGCGGCTCAAGCGCGACTGCACCGACATGGGTACTCTAATGGCGGCTCTTGTCAAGTACGCCGATTCCGATGGTACCAAGGATCCCCCTTCAGACGATGATAGGGCAGGGAAGGGAAAGAGGAATGGCAACGGCAAGGGTCCCCAGTTTAACCCGGGGAACCAAGGAGGAGGCAAGCGTAAGGCCGATGGCAGCCTAGAGTTTGTAGCCAACACCAACTCTCAAGGTAATAACCAACGACGCAAGGGGAGGCCCCCTCCCCGAGGCGACGGGTCAGGACCTTCTCTGGAGCAGCTGTTGAACGAACCCTGTCCGAGACACGGCTCTAGATAGAAGCCAGCGACTCATCTGTGGAAGGATTGTGCTATCATGAAGGCCTTTAAAAACTACAATGGTCCGGGCGGCGGCTCAGGAGCTGGCGGCTCAGGCGCCGGCGGCTTTCATGGCCCAGGCGGTGGTTCAAATTCCGGTCCTCAGAACGGCCAAGGGGGCTTTAATCAACAGTCGGGTCAGGGTCATCAACAACAGTAGGGGGGATATCAGACCAACCCGAAGCAGCTTAGCGGTGGACAGTATCACGTGTTCACCACTAGCTTGTGCAAACGAGACGAGAAGCTTCACAAGAGGGTTGTTAATGCTGTTGAGCCGGCAGTTCCACGCTATTTACGGTGGTCTGAGCAGCCCATAGTGTGGAGTAGGGAAGATCACCCCCCCGGGTGGATAACCCGGGCCACCTGGCCTTAGTGGTGGCCCCTCAGGTGGGAGGTTATAAGTTCACAAAAGTACTCATGGATGGAGGCAGCAGCATCAACATCCTCTATTATGAGACTTTCCGTCGTATGGGGTTGGTCGATAAGAACCTCAGCCAGTCAAACACTATCTTCCATGGTGTGGTACCTGGTAAGTCGGCTTATCCAGTTGGCAAGATCGAACTGGAAGTGGCTTTTGGTGATGAGAACAATTACAGGGTGGAGAAGTTGACCTTTGAGGTGGTCAAGATAAGAAGTCCATACCACGCTATATTCGGACGGCCGGCTTACGCCAAGTTCATGGCATGACCGTGTTATGTGTACTTACAGCTCAAGATGCCGGGTCACAACGGGACTGTTACGGTTCACGGCAGCCGGAAGGTGGCTCTGGAGTGTGAGGAAGGTGACGCGGCTTATGCAGAGTCTGTTTGTGCCACAGAAGAGTTGAAATTTTATAAAGACAATGTTGACCCAACAGATATGACCTCTCTGAAAAAGCCAACCACAGAGAATGAACCAGCGATGAAATTTAAATCAGCTGATGAGACTAAGCTTGTTGATTTTGTTCCAGGTGACTCATCTCAGTAGTTTAGCATCAGTGCAAATCTGGACCCGAAATAGGAAAGCGCGCTCATCGAGTTCATCCGTGAGAATAGGGACATCTTCGCGTGGAAACCTTCTGACATGCCAGGTGTACCTAGAGAACTCGCTGAGCACACTCTCAATATTGATCCAAAATTTAAGCCGGTCAGACAGTTCCTTCGACGGTTTAACGAAGAGAGGCGGAAAGCTATTGGTGAAGAAGTGGCCCGGCTCTTGGCAGCTGGGTTCATTGTTGAGGTTTTTCACCCGGAGTGGTTGGCCAACCCGGTGCTCGTACTCAAGAAGAACGGCACCTGGCGGATGTGTGTTGACTACATGGACTTGAATAAAGCGTGTCCGGCTGATCCTTTTGCTCTCCCCCGTATTGATCAAATCATTGATGCTACGGCAGGTTGTGCACGCTTAAGTTTCTTGGATGCCTATTCCGGGTATCATCAGATTAAGATGGCAGTTAAGGACCAGGAGAAGACGGCGTTCATCACTCCCTTTGGAGCCTTCTGCTATGTGTCTATGCCTTTTGGACTCAAGTGTGCACAGGCGACTTACCAGCGTTGTGTGCAGAATTGTCTTCACAAACAGATCGGGCGCAATGTTCATGCTTACGTGGATGATATTGTGGTTAAATCCATCAAGGAGGAAAACCTGATAGATGACTTAAGGGAAACCTTCGATAATCTCCGGGTCTATAAGATGATGCTTAATCCGGCCAAGTGTATTTTTGGTGTTCCTGCAGGCAAACTATTGGGCTTCTTGGTTTCTGACAGAGGCATTGAGGCTAACCCGGAGAAGATCAAGGCCATTACTTCCCTGGCTAAGCCGGCGTGTGTGAATGACGTTCAGCGTTTGGCGGGTCGCATCGCTGCTTTAAGCCGGTTTATAAGCCGTTTGGGTGAGAAGGCTATGCCCTTATATCAGTTGATGAAGAAAACTGACAACTTTGTCTGGAATGATGCAGCTAATACTGCTTTTGAGGATTTGAAAAAGCAGCTGGCAGAACCCCCCGTCCTTGCTGCTCCGATTGATAAGGAGCCCTTGCTACTATATGTAGCGGCTAATGCACGAGCTGTCAGCGTGGCTATTGTTGTGGAGCGCAAGGAGGCGGGTAAGGAGCATCCGGTTCAGCGGCCGGTTTATTATGTCAGCGAGGTGCTCATTGAGTCCAACCAGCGGTACCCGCATTGGCAGAAGCTCGTCTACGGTGTGTTCATGGCGAGCCGGAAACTCAAACATTATTTTCAGGGTCATCCCATCACTGTGGTCAGTTCTGCCCCCCTTGGTGATATTATCCAGAACAGAGAGGCTACAGGGAAATTGCTAAGTGGGCTATAGAACTTGGACCTCATGGCCTCAAATATGTGCCACGCACTGTTGTTAAATCTCAGGCTTTGGTGGATTTCATCAATGATTGGACGGAGTCTCAAGTGCCTGAACAAAAGCCGGATAACACTTATTGGACTATCCACTTCGACGGGTCCAGACAGTTGGAGGGCTCGGGGGCTGGTGTTGTATTGGCTTCCCCAAAAGGTGACAAGTTCCATTATGTGCTACGGTTGATGTTTCCTTGCACTAACAATGCGGCTGAATACGAAGCTTTGCTCCACGGTCTTCGGGTGGCTAAGGAGATGAGCTTAAGCCGAGTAAGATGCTTTGGGGACTCAGATTTGGTGGCTCAACAAGTGTCAGGCACCTGGGATTCTAAGGATCCTCTAATGGCGGCTTATCGCCGCGAGGTTGATGCCATTGTTGGGCACTTCCAGGGATACCAAGTGGAGCATATTGATCGCAGGAGGAACGAGGCGGCTGATGCGTTAAGCCGGCTAGGCTCTCAGCGAAAGCCGGTGCCGCCTAACACTTTCCTGGATGTCCTGTATAACCCTTCGATCAAATTGCCTACAGAGGAGGACTTGGCTATCCCTGACCCGGAGGCACGACTGGTGGCAGCTTTTCATGTCATACCAGATTGGACAATGCCATATCTGGCTTACATAACCCGGGGAGAATTGCCGGAGGATGAAATTCTGGCCAGGCAAATAACCCGGCGGGCTAAGTCAATGATTGTTATTGACGGCGAGTTGCATCATCGCAGTGTTTCAGGGGCATTTCAGCGTTGTATCTCCCCTGAGGAAGGTCAGGAGATCTTGCGCGAGATCCATGAAGGGGATTGTGGCCATCATGCCGGTTCAAAATCTCTTGTAGCCAAGGCTTTCCGTCATGGTTTTTATTGGCTAACGGCTCACGCTGATGCAGAGGACTTGGTCAGTAAATGTGATGGTTGCCAAAGGTTCTCACGACAGGCTCATGTGCCGCCTCAGGAGTTGAGGATGATCCCAATCACTTGGCCTTTTGCGGTCTGGTGGCTTGATATGGTTGGGCCTTTTAAACGATCCAAGGATAAGAAGACCCACCTCTTGGTGGCAGTTGACAAATTCACAAAGTGGGTGGAGGCTGAGCCAGTTAGCAAGTGCGATGCAGCTACGGCGGTTCAATTTATGAAAAAGGTGATTTTCCGCTTCGGCTTTCCGCACAGCATCATAACTGACAATGGCACCGATTTATCCAAGGGCGCTATGGAAGAATTTTGTCAACGGGAGCATATCCAACTTGATGTTTCCTCAGTGGCTCACCCACAATCCAATGGTCAAGCTGAGAGAGCTAACCAGGAGATTCTGAAGGGCATCAAACCCCGGCTTTTGGTCCCTTTGCAACGGACGCCGGGTTGTTGGGTGGAGGAGCTGCCCTCCGTCTTATGGAGCATCAACACTACTCCTAACAGGTCTACTGGCTTCACGCCTTTCTTCATGGTTTATGGAGCAGAAGCAGTCCTCCCCAACGACATCCGTCACGATTCGCCTCGTGTGGCGGCTTATGTTGAGACGGATAATGAACAGGCGCGCCAAGATGCTCTGGACTTGTTGGACGAACATCGTGATGTGGCAGCAGCCCGTTCAGCGATTTACCAACAAGACCTGCGCCGTTATCACAGCTGCCGGGTCAAGTCCCGGGTCTTCCAGGAAGGCGACCTTGTGCTCCGGCTCATCCAGGATCAAACAGATGCACATAAGTTATCCCCACCCTGGGAAGGGCCCTTTGTGGTCAGTAAGAACTTGCACAACGGGTCATATTACCTCATTGATATTCGGGAACATAAAGATTCACATAAGTCTGAGGAGGAGACCCGTTGGCCGTGGAACATAGCTCAGCTTCGGCCTTACTACACTTGAGCTACCGGCTCTCGTGGTGTACATATTTATCTCCGACATGTATATACTATGATAAGCAATAAAGCAGGACCTCTGTCCTTTTTCTCCTCCCATTATGTGTGTCATTTTTTACATACTAGTTTGAAAGGAGGGTCCGGCTTATGATCGTGTTCGAGTTTAGCCGTAAGCAGTAAGGTCACTTGGGGGCTTCCTGTTCAAACATGGGTCGTATTCGAACCAAAGAGAACATAGCTGTCGATACCCATTTGATTGGCAAAGTGCCGAGCTCATTGGGAGGTTGCCTTTGGTCATATTTGAATCATAGTGTCACCCCTCTGAGAACCGACGTGGATCGTATTCGAATCAGCGTCGTTAAACAATTTTCAGAATCACTTGGGGGCTTCGTGTTCAAACATGGGTCGTATTCGAACCAAAGAGAACATAGCTGTCGATACCCTTGTGATTGGCATCGCCACACCCACTGGGGGCTATATGATCGCATCCGAATCTTAGCTTAACCTCTTTGGACCGGGTTTCTGGTCGTATTCGAACCGGATGCCCCAAGTTTTTTATACTTTATCACAAGTTTTACTCTGCTCATGTCAAAGTATGTACTGCCGGGTCTCTCTTGCCGGCTTATATTTGGTTTATCTTGTTAAGTTGAACATCATGGATGTCATCAAGACAGGTAAATTCGAGTTCAGGTACCAACCAGGCTACCCGGGTTATTTAAACCGGAGGTATGCTTACGGGCCGTTCAGTGTATTATCACGGCTATGTTCAGAGTATAGTTAACGACCAGTCTTTTTTGGTTCGTGTTCCGGGTTATCCATTTCAAACACCTGATTCTCAGGGCGGTAAGCCGCCTTGAGACTTGTGGTTTGCCTTTCTATGCAGATGCTTGAAGGCACTTTTTAAAGGTTGAGAAGCACAAAGGATAATCATGACCCGGAGGGGCAGCCAAAGAATAACTTCAAGGGGTTTCAGCATTCATTACATACACGATGGCACGGCAGAGATAAATTGTTGCACTTATTCTATTACAAAAGTCCTTCAAAGTTTCAAGGATGGAGCATTGTTCGGTGAACCGCCAGCCGCTTATGATGCCTGCTGAGTCGAAGTCCCCGGCTCGTCTTCTGCTCCGGCTGATCCTAAGACCTCGAAGGTTGACGACTTCCAGTTGATGCCGCTGAGAGCTTCGAACTGGTCTTCTTCGTCAATTAACCCGGCCGGGTCAATCTCGGGGGCGAAGGTGTGTTGGCGAGCTGGAGGAATCAGACTAAGAGCTTCGTAGCGAGGGGTTGGAATCCTCTGATTCTCCGCGTTGTACCCCGGCTGATACTTGGTTAAGTCGGTGTCGTTCCAGATAATGGTGGCCACCGGGCGTACAGCCTTCACACATGCCGCGAAGTCCTTCTGGTCGAAGGCGGAGCCATCTTCCTTTAGGCTGGGGTAACCCAGGGCGATGTCTGCCGGGTCTAGCTCCGGCAGGAAGGCTTTGGCCCGGCTCAGCGCGGCAATTGCTTCGGATCTTGCGGAGGCTCGGCGTAGCTCCTGGATCCGCTGTGGCAGAACTGCGAGCCGGCGCAGGACTTCAGCCAGATGGGTTGGCACCTCGTTGGATAGGGCCACCACAGCTAAGGCGCGTTGTGACCCGGTGTAGAGTTGTTCCACCAGGGTGTACACGGCCTTTAGCTTGGTGACCACGCTCTGGTTGAGGTTGGCACTCCTGGGACATGTTTCACAAAGGTCAGAAAAGCCGGTGACAAGGATGAATCATAACATGTACGGACTTGATGAAAGCCGGTGAGGCGGCTTACCGAAGATAGCAGCCACCATTTGGGAAACCTGGCGCTTTAGGCCGGAGAGCTCAGCGGTCTTCTCAGTGAGGGCCTTTTCCGCCTGTTCTGCCCGGGTCACCAGTGCGGCTTTCTCATCAGCCCAGGCCTTCCGCTCAGCGTCGAATTCAGTCTTCAGTTTCTCCTGAGCAGCGATGCTGGAGACAAACTTGGCGTTCGCCTTCCGGGTCTCCATCTCTTGAGTCTTTAACCGGCTCTTGAGATCCGCAAGGTCCGACTCCAATTTCTTGCCAGTAGCCTGCATATATTTCCGGGTTATTAACAGTCATTATATAAGTCCCAAGCACTTTCCAAGCAAAGACACTTGGCACTTGGGGGCTAATGCATATTGAACGTATCTATCTACGTCCTGCCGGTTCAGTTAAGTAAGCCGGACTCTAAGTCTACAACATATTCAAGTATAAGTCATAGACTTGGGGGCTAGCATAACAAGGATCACTATGCGGAAAGTAAGAAGATAGCAGAAGGTTACCTCAGACTTTTGTTGGATCTGGTTGACCATGGCGATCTCGGCGTCCCGGCTCTTGTGAACCTGGCTGATGTAGCCAGAGACGAGCTCTCCAATGCTCAAGTTGGTGTAGCCAGAGAGATCCAGATTCACCCGGTGGGGTTGCAGCAACTCCCCCTTCGCGGAGCATTTGGCCAGCGCGGTTGGCCTCCCCGGCTCAACATACTCCGTCCGGGTCGCTAGCCGGTGGGGTTGAGCCGGAGGCCTCCGGGTTAGCTGACGCTTCGGTCGTTGTCTTGGTGGTTGGGGCAGGGGCTTCAGGCGCCGTGTCCATGGGAATGGTGGCTTCGGAGGCGGCTGGCGGCTCTTGAGCCGTCGTCTCCGGCTCAGGCAAGTCTGGCACTCCGGCTGACCTGGTCTTCTTCGCTCTTTTGGTGAGCTTTGCCTGGGCACTGAAAAGACAGAAGTGTTAGGCATACAAAGAGTAAATACAGACAGATAATGTAAGGAGATTGTTATTACCCGGGTGCAGTTTTAAAGGCCGGCAGACTTGACTGCATGGAGTCACCCGAAGAGGGGGAGGTCTCCTGGTAATTGGAGTCAGAAGAGTTGAGTGGCTGACGGATGACACCCGCCAACGGATGAAAAGGGTACAGGTGAGAAAAAACCTTGGTACGACGCTTCCTTGTTGCGTCGGGTAACCCGGTGGAGAGTTCGGTGTCCTTGCGGGCCCGGGTGTGACGCCGGCTTTCATGAACCTGTTGTTTCAAAAGAAATTGAGGGTCTTGATGAGCTAATGGATGGGAAAAGCTTACTTTCCGGGTTACTCTTCGGACTTTCAGCTGTGGCAAAGGCTCCGAGTCAGAGGAAAGTGATGTTACCTCTTCAATTACCGGGTTACTGGCGCCGGTGTCGTCCTGTCAGTAAGCAAAATATTGATAATGCGGACAGCAGCAAACGATAAGTATGGCAGGAGTTTAAAGGTTTAAGGGTTACCTCTGACTCGGAGCTGTCGCTTAGTTGCAGCAGCTCCGAAGCAGTGGGTCTGCTTCCCTTTTTGCGAGGGGCGGCTTTCTCCGCCTTCCTCGCCTTCTTGGCCGCCTCATGGTCATACTTGACCCGCCAGAATTTGTCATCAGC
The DNA here is from genome assembly GCF_018294505.1 of Triticum aestivum. Classification (NCBI taxonomy): domain Eukaryota; kingdom Viridiplantae; phylum Streptophyta; class Magnoliopsida; order Poales; family Poaceae; genus Triticum; species Triticum aestivum. The sequence goes on from NC_057799.1 coordinate 95,856,399, forward strand.
CTGAGAAATACAGTAATGAACTCTTAAAAAGGTTCAGAGTAAGGTGACATGTAACAAAAATGGAAAGGTTAAAGTCAGCGGCTTACCGCTGGGGCTGGATTGGTCTTGCAGAACGGGGCTAGGCCGGTTTTTCCACAGTCTGCCAGGCTCTCGTTTAGCAGAGCCTTGGTCTCTTCTTCAGCAACGTCTTCTGGAAGATCATTGCGACTGTGCCTCTGCGGGTCATCCTTTCGCCCGGTGTACTCACACATTAAGCCGGGGCGGCGGCTCAATGGGATCACCCGCCATGAAATCCAGACCCGGACTAGATCAATTCCGTTCAGACCGTTGCCTAGCAGGGCCTTGATCTTGTTGATCGTTTGAAGCAGGGGCTGGCGTTCCGCGGCAGTCAGTTTGTCGGATAATGGATGAGTCGGCTCCAGGCGTGTTGGGCGAAAACCGGGCAGCGGGCTCTCATCAGCCGGGGACGTGTCTTGGCAGTAGAACCAAGTCATATTCCAGTCCTTGGGGTGACTTGGCGGCTCTGCGTAGGGGAATAGACAGTCCCTGCGCCGTTGGATGGAGATGCCGCCTAACTCTAGACTTGGACCGTTTGCGCATTCATTTTGGCGGTTCAGATAAAACAGCTCTCTGAAGAGCAGCAGACTCGGCTCTTCTCCAAGATATACTTCGCAAAAGACTTGGAAGTTGCAGATGTTGGATATGGAATTGGGTCCTATATCCTGAGGCCGAAGGTCAAAGAAGTTGAGCACGTCCCGGAAGAATTTTGAGCCGGGCGGTGCGAAGCCCCGGCTCATATGGTCCGCAAAGATCACTACCTCCCCGTCCCTCGGCTGTGGTCTTTCTTCTGACGGGTCAGGGGCACGGTAGGACATCACTTCCTTCTTGGGCAGATATCCAGACTTAACAAAGTTGGCCAGGGTTTCGTCAATAATGCTGGATCTCATCCAGTTGCAAGTGATGGGAGCCTTGGGAGGCATGGTGACGGTTGGTGGTCTATGAGGAAGAGAAAAGTGTCCGGGTTAATTATGAGCCGGGGATTATCATTCAAACTACAGTGACGGCTTATGAAGGGAGCTAATGATATATATTGATACGGTGAGTTATCTAAGCCGTCGGGGTTAATCTAAGCCGTCGGGGTTTTCAGGATAAGTTGGTCATTTACGGCTTACTGCAGTTAAGTCGGAGGATTCTACGGAGCATGGTTCTCTTTAAACCGGAAAGTTCTACGGCGCGTGTTTTCTTTAAGTCGGAAGTATAAGCCGCCAAGATTCAAGGCTTGCAATTTTTTACTAAGTGTGGTAAAACAGATTTCACATATTGCAGTAACTTTTTCGGATCAAAATGGTCGGGCGAGGTGAAAATTTTCTAGACTTAAAAACAGAGGCAGAAGAAGTTCTTGAGGTTGAACACAGTTCTTATGCAGTAAAAAGAGGGTTTCTTACAGATGAAATGGGTCTCAAACCTCTACCACAGTGGTTCTACGCGAGGTTAAGGATCAACCAACTACGGTGGCAACAAGGACTACCGAGTTTGTGGGCAATGGTGATGAACACGAAGAACTGAAGGAACCCTACCGCAGATCTGTTCTAGCAAGGCAAAGAAGACTCACCGGAGTTGAGGAAGAGAGGAGGTCGCCGCCGTTATCGGGTCCGAGTCAAGGTGATGCAGCGGCCGGGTCGATGAAGATCAGGCGCGCGACGGCGGCGGCAGTGGCAGAAGCTCGGGCAGAGGAGCGAAAGCGCGAGGAAGAAGAAGGAGAGTGTGAGAAGAGAGCGTTGGGCCGGCCTATTTATAAGGCAGAGTCATAAGTGGGCGCGGGATTCAAGGAGGCCACGGCGTGGTTATCTCCCCCTCACGGCGCCTCGATTCTCGGAATGACAGTAAAAGCAGAGATCCGTTGCGGATCTGGCGGAGTAAAAAATGGACTTAATGGAGGATGACGTCACGGCGGATTATCTGGAGTCCGGGGGATGACGTCACTCCGGGTTATGGCCTTCACATGAATGGTAAGCCGGAGATTTTTTCTGTCTGCAGAGCTGAAGATTGACACGAGCCGGCTCAAATCAATCTGGGGCCTAATGTTGACGATATAGACCTTAGAGTCACCCGCCAGGAGGGGCCGGGTTACTCGTAGGGTCGTTGCCAGAAGCCCGGAGCCAAGTTTCAAGATAATGGGCCAGAGATGGGCTGAGACCCGGATATGGCTTAAAGCCTGTAGTTATCATCATTGTTATAGTAGACTTGTAGTGTAAGGCAAGTATTGTTTAGAGTCTGAGCCGGACGCTCTTATGAGCCGGCCGGGACTCTAAGGGCTGTTGGGTGTCAGCCTCCCAATATAAAGGGAGGACCCGGCAGCGGTTCAAGGAGGACAACCTCATCGAGAACCGGGCATAGCTGTTTAGCTCCCTGGCAATCGTAACCCTAATCAATAACACCTCGAACTGGACGTAAGCTTTTACCTTCACCGTAAGGGGCTGAACCAGTATAAACCCTCGTGTTCCTTGTCCCGCATAACCCCTTCAAGCTTCCAAGTTGCGATGGCTCCACGACTAAGTCCAAGCTCAAGGACATCTGCCGTGACAGTTCCACGACAGCACCAATCTCTCCAAAGGCGCCATGGAAGAGTTTTGTCAACGAGAGCATATCCGACTTGATGTTTCCTCAGTGGCTCATCCGCAATCTAATGGTCAAGCTGAGAGAGCTAATCAGGAGATTCTGAAGGGCATCAAGCCCCGGCTTTTGGTCCCTTTGCAACGGACGCCGGGTTGTTGGGTGGAGGAGTTGCCCTCCGTATTATGGAGCATCAACACTACTCCTAACAGGTCTACAGGTTTTACGCCTTTCTTCATGGTTTATGGGGCAGAAGCAGTCCTCCCAGTGACATCCGTCATGACTCACCTCAAGTGGCGGCTTACGTTGAGGCGGATAATGAACATGCGCGCCAGGATGCTATTGACTTGTTGGACGAACAGCGTGATGTGGCAGCAGCCCGTTCAGCGATTTACCAACAAGAACTGCGCCGTTATCATAGCCGCCGGGTTAAATCCCGGGTCTTCCAGGAAGGTGATCTCGTGCTCCGGCTCATCCAGGATCAAACAGATGCACACAAACTATCCCCACCTTGGGAAGGGCCCTTTGTGGTCAGCAAGAATTTGCACAACAGGTCATATTACCTCATTGACATTCGGGAGCACAAAGATTCACGTAAGTCGGAGGAAGAGACCCGACGGCCATGGAACATAGCTCAGCTTCGGCCTTACTACACTTGAGCCACCGGCTCTCATGATGTACATACTTCTCTAAACCATGTATATATTATGATAAGTAATAAAGCAGGACCTCTGTCCTTTTTTCTCCTCCAAATGTGCACGTGTTGTTTTCATTGCCAGGTTACATGGTAGCTTGAAGGAGGATCCGGCTTATGATCGTATTCGAATCTAGCCGTAGGCGATAAGGTCACTTGGGGGCTTCCTGTTCAAACATGGGTCGTATTCGAACCAAAGAGAACATAGCTGTCGATACCCATTTGATTGGCAAAGTGCCGAGCTCATTGGGGAGTTTTCTTTGATCATATTTGAATCTTAGTTTAACCCCTTTGAGAACCGACGTGGATCGTATTCGAATCAGCGTCGTTAAACAATTCTTAAAGTCATTTGGGGGCTTCCTGATCAAACATGGGTCGTATTCGAACCAAAGAGAACATAGCTGTCGATACCCTCTTGATTGGCATCGCCACACCCACTAGGGGCTATATGATCGTATTCGAATCGTAGCATAACCCCTTTGGGCCGGGTCTCTGGTCGTATCCGAACCGGAAGCCCCTAAGTTCCTCTGCTTTCTAGCAAGTTCTGTCTGTTTATGTCCAAGTGTGTACGGCCAGGTCTCATTTTGCCGGTTTAACTTTGGTTCACAGTATTAGCTGAACACACTGGGTGTTTTAAAGACAGGTAAATCGGAATTAAGGTACCAACCGTATTATCCGGGTTATCTAAACAGGAAGTATGCTTGCAGACCGCAAAATTGTGTAATTACGGCTGTATTCAGGACATACCTGAGAGCCAGTCTTTTTTGATTCATATTCCGGGTTCTATATCTACAACATATGATTCTCAGGGCGGTAAGCCACCTGGAGAGTTGTGATCCGTCCTTATATGCAGGATAGTTCAAGGCAATTATTTGAGACTAAGGGGAATGACTGACCCGGAGAAACATAAAGGAGACAATTTCATCAGACTTTAACATTCAAAGCATACATGATGGCACGGCAAGGATAAAAGTATTGGTCCTACTCTATTACAAAGACTCATTGAGTCCAAAAGGGTGGAGCATTTTTTGCTAAGCCGGCTGCAGAAGCTAAGACGCCTGCTGGGTGGAAGTCTCCGGATCATTTCTTTCTTCTCCTCCGGCTGTCCCCAAGGTCTGGAAAGTCGACGACTTCCAGTCGATGCCGCTCAGCGCCTCGAATTGGGCTTCCTCATCAATTAACCCTGTCGGGTCAATTTCTGGGGCAAAGGTGTGCTGACGAGCCGGCGGAATTAAACTCAGAGCTTCATAGCGAGGGGTTGGAATCCTCTGATTTTCTGCGTTATAACCCGACTGGTACTTGGTCAGGTCCGTGTCGTTGCCAATAAGAGTTGCCACCGGGCGCACGATCTTCACGTAGGCGGCGAAGTCTTTTTGGTCGAAAGCCGTGCCATCTTCCTTCAGACTTGGATAGCCGAGGGCGATGACTGCCGGGTCTAGCTCCGGCAGGAAAGCCTTGGCCCGGCTCGGCGCAGCGATTGCTCCGGCTCTCGCAGAGGCCCGTCGCAGCTCTTGGATCCGCTGAGGCAGAACGGCGAGACGGCGAAGGACTTCCGCCAGGTGAGTCGGCACCTCGTTGGAGAGGGCCACCACAGCCAAGGCACGTTGTGACCCGGTGTAGAGCTGCTCCACCAGGGTATACACGGCCTTCAGCTTGGTTACCACGCTCTGGTTGAGGTTGGCACTTCTGGGACCTGTTTAACAGAATCAGATAAGCCGCCGACAAGGATGAATTATGAGATATAAAACTTTTAAACTTGCTGAAAGCCGGTGAGACGACTTACCGAAGATGGCGGCCACCATCTGGGACACCTGGCGCTTTAGGCCGGAGAGCTCGGCGGTCTTCTCGGAGAGAGTCTTCTCCGCCTGTTCAGCCCGGTTCACCAATGCGGCCTTCTCTTCGGCCCACGCCTTCCGCTCAGCGTCAAACTCCGTCTTCAGCTTCTCTTGAGCGGCGATGCTAGACACAAATTTGGCATTTGCCTTCCGGGTCTCCATCTCTTACATCCTCAGCCGGTTCTTGAGATCAGCCAAGTCAGCCTCTAGCTTCTTGCCGGCAGCCTGCATACATTTCCGGGTTATGACATGAACAGTTACTATATAAATTTTAAGTCCCAAGCACTTTCCAAGGAAAGACACTTGGCACTTGGGGGCTAATGCATATTGAACGTTTCTATCTACAAATTGCCGATTCAATTGAGTAAGCCGGAACCTAAGTCTACAACATATTCAATCATAAGTCGTCGACTTGGGGGCTAGCATGCTAAAGGTAACTATGCGGTAAGTAAGAGGACAGCAGAAGGATACCTCAGATTTTTGCTGGATCTGGTTCACCATGGCAACCTCTGCGTCCCGGCTCTTGTGCACTTGGCTGATGTAGCCAGAGACGAGCTCTCCAATGCTCAGGTTGGTGTGGTCGGAGAGGTCCAGGTTCACCCGGTGGGGCTGCAGCAACTCCCCCTTAGCGGAGCACTTAGCCAGTGCGGTAGGTCTCCCCGGCTCAACAAATGCCATCGGGTGATTACCACGTCCGGATCATTTGCTGGTTGAGCCGAGCTGGAGGCCTCCGGGTTAGCAGACGCTTCGGCAGCTGCCTTATTAGTTGGAGCGGCGGCTTCGGGAGCGGAGGCAGCTGGCGGTTCTTGATCTGCTGCCTCCGGCTCAGGCAACTCCGGCTCTTCGATTGGCTTGACTTTCTTCGCCCTCTTGGTGAGTTTGGCTTGGGCACTGAAAGGACAGAAACGTTAAGCACAAAAAAAGCGTAAGTAAAGACAAGTATAACATGAGATGGTTGTCATTACCCGGGCGCGGTCTTGAAAGCCGGAAGACTCGACTGCATAGAGTTGCCTGAAGAGGGGGAGGTCTCCTGATAATTTGAGTCAGAAGAATTGAGTGGCTGACGTATAACACCCGCCAACGGATGAAAAGGGTACAAGCGGGAAATAACCTCAGTTCGGTGCTTCCTTGATGTGTCAGGTAACCCGGAGGAGAGGTCAGTGTCCTTATTGGTCCGGGTGTGACGCCGGCTCTCATGAACCTGTCGCTTCAAAATAAATTGAGGATCTTGATAAGCTAAAGGATGTGAAAAGCTTACTTTCCGGGTTACCCTTCGGACTTTCAGCCTTGGCAAGCGCTCCGAGTCGGAGGAAAGTGACATTACCTCTTCAACCACCGGGTTACTGGCTCCGGTGTCATCCTGTTGATGAACAAGTATTGGTAAGGCGGACAAGAAATAAACAATAAATGTAACAAAGAGCTTCCAGGTTCAGGGGTTACCTCTGACTCGGAGCTGTCGCTTAATTGCATCAGCTCCGAAGCAGTTGGCCTACTTCCCTTCTTACGGGGAGCGGCTTTTTTGGCGGCTTTCTTCACCTTTCTGGCCTTCTTGGCCGCCTCATGGTCATATTTGACCCGCCAGAACTTGTCGTCAGCCTGAAAAATACAATGATGATTTCTTCAAACAATTCAGATGAAAGTTATATACAGAAGAAGATAGGATTTTCAGATTGGCGGCTTACCGCTGGGGCTGGGTTGGTCTTGCAGAAGGGGGCTAACCCGGTCCTTCCGCAGTCTGCTAGGTTCTCGTTCAAGAGAGCCTTGGTCATCTCCTCTGCAACGTCTTCAGGAAGATCATTGTGGCTGTGTCTCTGAGGGTCGTCCTTTCGGCCCGTGTACTCACACATTAAGCCGGGGCGGCGGCTCAATGGGATCACCCGCCAGGAGATCCAGACCCGGACCAAATCGATTCCGTTCAGACCATTGCCCAGGAGAGCTTTAATCTTGTTGATAGTGGGGAGCAGAGGTTGGCGCTCCGCTTGGGTCAGCTTGTCTGACAATGGGTGAGTCGGCTCCAGGCGTGAGGGGCGAAAGCCGGGCAACAGACTTTCATCAGCTGGCGACGTGTCTTGGCAGTAAAACCACGTCAGATTCCAGTCCTTAGGGTGGCTGGGCGGCTCTGTGTAAGGGAAAAGGCAGTCCCTTCGCCGCTGAATGGAGATGCCACCTAGCTCTAGACTTGGCCCATTGGCGCACTCATTCTGGCGGTTCAAGTAAAAAAGCTCTCTGAAGAGCAGCAGACTAGGTTCTTCTCCAAGGTAAACCTCGCAGAACACTTGGAAGTTGCAGATGTTGGACACTGAGTTGGGTCCTATGTCCTGAGGCCGCAGATCGAAGAAGTTCAGGACGTCTCTGAAAAACTTTGAACCGGGCGGTGCGAAGCCCCGGTTCATATGATCCGCAAAAATCACTACCTCCCCATCCTTTGGCTGTGGTCTCTCTTCTGACGGGTCAGGGGCACGGTAGGACATGACGTCCTTCTTGGGCAGATATCCAGACTTAACAAACTCCGCTAGGGTCTCATTGGTGACATTGGACCTCATCCAGTTGCAAGTAATGGAGGCTTTGGGAGCTTTGGGAGGCATGGTGAAAGTCGGCAGTCTAGGATAAAAGGAAAAACGTCCGGGTTAATTATGAGCCGGAAGACATCTACAGTTCAAATGTCAAGGTGGCGGCTTATAAAGGGGACTAATGGTATACATTTAAGTACATCGGTCTATTTAAGCCGCCGAGGGATTGAGAGAATTTGATTGTCTACAGGCCTTATCACAGCTAAGCCGGAAATTTTATGGCGCATGGTTTTCTTTAAGCCGGAGGGTTCTACGGCGCGTGGTTTCTTTAAACCGGAACTGTAAACCGCCGAGATTCAATGATTGCAGTTTTTTACTAAGTGTGGTAAAACAGGTTTCACACATCGCAGTAAAAAATTTGGATCAAAATGGTCGGGTAAAAGAAAAGTTTCTAGACCTAGAAACAGAAGCGAGGGAGTTCTTGGGCTCGAACAAAGTTCTTATGCAGTAAAAAGAGAGCTGCTGGCATGTAAAATGGGTGCTAAACAGTCACCGCAATAGTTCTATGCAGGGCTAAGATCAAACAGGGGCAGTAACTATGAGAACTACCGGAGCTTGTGGGCGACGGCAACGAACACGGACGAACACGGATGAACCCTACTACAGATCTGTTCTACGGGGTAGTGAAGACTTACCGGTGCTGAAGAGGTGCAGGGGTCGCCGCCGTTTGTCTGGACCGAGTCAGGGTGATGCAGCGGCCAAGGTTGACGAAGACCGGGGGCGCAACGGCGGCGGCAGAGTTCGAGCTCGAGCAGAGGAACAGTGGCGCAAGGAGGAAGAAGGGTGGCGAAAAGGCCCGTCGGGCCGGCCTATTTATAAGGGCGAGCTCGTAAAGCGGGCGCGAGAATCAAGGAGACCACGGCGTGGTTATCTCCCCACAAAACGCCTCGATTTTCGGGATGACAGTAAAGAAAAAGATCCGTTGCGGATCTGGCGGAGTAAAAAACGGGCTTAATGGAAGATGACGTCATGGCAGATTACCCGGAGTCCAGAGGATGATGTCATGCCGGGTTATGGCCTTCACACAATTGTAAGCCGGAGGTTTTTCTATCGAAGGAATGGAAGATCGACATGAGCCGGCTCAAATCAATCTGGGGCCTAATGTTGAGGATATAGACCTTAGAGTCACCCGCCAGGAGGGGCCGGGTTACTCATATGGTCATTACCAGAAGCCCGGCGCCAAGCTTAAAGACGGTGGGCCAAAGATGGGCTTAAGACCCGGACATGGCTTAAGGCCCGTAGTTGCAATCATTGTTATGGTAGAACTTGTAGTGTAAGGCAAGAATAGTTGAGAGTCCGAGCCGGACACTCTTATGAGCCGGCCGGGACTTTGAGAGCTGCAGGGCGTCCGCCTCCCTATATAAAGGGACGACCCAGCAGCGGTTTAGGGCAGAGAACAATCTCATCGAAAGCCGGGCATAGCAGTTTAGCTCCCTCGTGATCGTAACCCTAATCAATACCACCTCAAACAGGACGTAAGCTTTTACCTTCACCGCAAGGGGCCGAACCAGTATAAACCCTCGTGTTCCTTGTCCCGCATTAACCCCTTCAAACTTCCTAGCTGCGATGGCTCCACGACTAAGTCCTAGCTCGAGGACATCTGCCGTGACAATTCCACGACAGCACTGGCTGAAGAGCCTCCCCGAAAATTCAATTGGAAGTTGGGAGGAGCTTGAGGATGCTTTTAGGGCTAACTTTCAAGGGACCTATGTCCGACCTCCAGATGCAGACGATTTAAATCATATAATTCAACAGCCCGGAGAGTCAGCCCGAAAGCTTTGGAACAGATTTCTCACTAAGAAGAACCAAATCGTCGACTGCCCGGACGCCGAAGCCTTAGCTGCTTTCAAACACAGCGTCCGAGACGAATGGCTCGCCAGACACCTCGGACAAGAAAAACCAAGGACAATGGCAGCGCTAACAAGCCTTATGACCCGCTTTTGCGCGGGCGAAGATAGCTGGCTGGCCCGTAGTAGCACCAGCGACCCAGGCACATCTGAAGTCAGGGATGGTAATGGAAAACCATGACGCAGTAAAAGCAAGCGTCAGAATAACGAAGACAGCCCAGACAACACAGCGGTAAACGCCGGATTTAGGGGCTCTCGACCTGGTCAGCGGAAAAAGCCTTTCAAAGGCAACAGAGATTGACCGTCCAGCCTAAACAAGATTCTTGAAAAATTATGTCAGATTCATGGCACCTCCGATAAACCTGCAAATCACACCCACAGAGAATGCTGGGTCTTCAAGCAGGCCGGCAAGTTAAATGCCGAACACAAGGGGAGGGATACACCAAGTGAAGACGAGGATGAGCCTCGCCAGCAAAACACTTGGGGACAGGAAAAATTCCCACCAAATGAAAAAGCACATGCGGAAGCTTAACATGTCTGAGTATAGACATCTAAAAATGAAAAAGGCTGAGAAGCCTGACTATCAACCAGATCCTGCCGAGGGCACAAGATCGTAGCTGAGGTATCAAGCTAAACGTCGAAGTCCACACGGAACTACTAGCGAGACCGACGTCTCTCTGCAAAACATAAAATAGGCAAACGTGAGTACAAATGTACCTAGCAAGCCTTCCATCAGAAATAGCTACATATGCATCAGTATCAACAAAGGGGGTGGTGGAGTTTAACTGCAGCAAGCCAGCTTTGACTCGGTGGCTATCCTAAACTACGACTGGAAGTAACTCTTTTGAGGTGGCGCACACGAGTCCACATATTCACCATATCAATATTCCGCTATGGATCCGCTCCCGTCTCCCTACAAGAACGCCATCCATAGCACTCACGCTTATCTTGCGCATTTTGGAGTATCCAATTTCACTTGTCTATGAACTGTACAGGCAACCCAGAAGTCCTTTACCGCGGACATGGCTATTCGAATAGATGATGTTAACCCTGCAGGGGTGTACATCTTCACACACGCTCTCAACACTTATCGCCGTTTACACGACATGTACTCGGCAACCTTCAAGCGGAAGCCCAGCAAGGGTGTCGGCCACGGCCTACCTAAACACTCAAGTCTCTAGTCCAGGTTTATCGCCTATTCAGGTTCCATCCGCAGGGAGTCCGGCCGAGGTTTCCACATACGGCCCGAACGATGTGTACAGGGTTCCGAGACACCAAACGGGCGCCCGACATGCCCGGCCACGTGCCTACCGCATCACAGCCCACCCCTCGGGTCAGCGCTGCGCACGGCCTCCAGCATCCTACAAACACCAGAAACTACTTGCAACTCCTGGACAGAGGACAAGGGTGGTTAAGAAGCCGAGAGAGTCAATTAAGGATCCCAATGTGTGGTGGTAGCTGATCATGGATCACAAACACAGAACTCAGTTCCTCAGGATGGCTTCAATGAAACAACCCACCATGTACTCCTACATGGCCACTCATCGATACCTTTACCAAATCATGTTCACACACTTAGCTCTCAATAGTAGGACATGTTCACACAACTCCAATTCATCCCCGATGAATCAGACCTGACTCAACTCTAAGCAGTAGCAGGCATGACAAACAAGCATGAATGAGTAGGCACATCAGGGCTCAAACAACTCCTACTCATGCTAGTGGGTTTCATCTATTTACTGTGGCAATGACAGGTCATGCAGAGGAAAGGGGTTCAACTTCCGCAGCATGTAACAGTTGAATCGGTGTTGTCCTAATGCAGTAAAAGAGAGCAGGAGCGAGGGAGTGGGATTGTATCGGAATGAACAAGGGGGTTTTGCTTGCCTGGCACTTCTGAAGATAGTATAGTTCTTCATCGGTGTCATCGAACTCATCGTCGGAATACGTCTATCGAGAGGGGACAATTACCGGCAACAGAGAGAAAACACAATCAATGCAATGCAACAATATGATGCATGAATATTACATGACAAGATGAGTGTGTTGGGCGAATGCATCTACAATCAGGGTGGTTTGAGCTCATTTGAATCGAAGATTCAAATACAAACTCAAGTTATGGGTTTATAAAGTGCATTAACATGTTTTGAGCTAAGCAGCAAGGTTAAGTTGCTTAAACATGCATGAAACCAGTACAGATAGATAGATTGGATTTTTGTGATCATTTTTCATATATAAATCTTTGCATTTGGAGTTACAGATTAATTTCTATGATTTTTAGAAGTTAGCACTATTTTCTGTAATTTCCTGCGTCAGCGTTGCGTCATGCTGACCTCAGCAGGTCAACAGGCGCCGTCCAGGTCAAACCTGACGTGTGGGGTCCACACGTCAGTGACTAACTAACTAACCTAAGTTAATTAGTGTTAAACTAATACTAACTAAAAGTGTCAGTGGGGGTTGGCCCACGCGTCAGTGACAGAGGAGGGTAGTTAGCCTCGTCATTAGTGCTAATGACGGTGCCACGTCAGCTGCCGGCATTTAGCCGCCGGCGACCACAGACCGTGGCGGCGATGATCGGGACGGCGGCTCCGGCGACCAAAATGACGGCCGAGCCCATCTACGAGGAGCTGGGGCTCGTGCGCATCCAACTTTGGTAGGGGGAGGGCGCGAGGTGGCCGGAGTTGGGCACAGCGTCGACCTCGGTAGCGGCCAGAGCTCGGGCTCGGTCGATGCGACGCTACGGTGTATGAGACAACGAGGTGAGCAGTGCTATGGCCTCCTGGGAGCACGCTGAGCACAACTACATTCTCTGTTTGGTCATTCGAGGTTGCTAGCTGCGGCGACGGTGAACTCACCGGCGGCGAGCTCTCAGGCTCAACGGAGCCCACTATTAGAGGATGAAATAGGCAACGGGATAGAGGGGTTCGGTGCGGAGGCTCACAGCGAGTCCAACAAGCACGAGGGCGAGGTCGGGGATGCCCGGTAGCTCTCGAATCGACGGCGGGGATCCACGGTGGCCGGCGATGGAAACGGCGATGCTGGCGATGGCATCCGTAGTTCCATGGCTTGGTGGAGACGATGAGGAAGACGTCCCGGTGCTCTTGGACAGGTTAGGGGAGCAAGGGGGTGGCTGTCTCCGCGGTAAACGGCGTCGGCGGTGACGAGCTCGCTCGGTTGCGCTCATGTTCTTGCGGGAGAGAGGGGAAAGTGGGCGAGGGTGAGAGGGTTGGGTACGCGGCGTGCGTGGCATCGTCCGAGGGTCCAGAGGGAGGCGGCAAGAAGGAGGTGGCCGGGGTGCGTGTGCACGCACGGCGGCCACACGCCCTCCTGCCCACTGGCAGGAGGTGGCAGACGACAGGGAGGAGCCCTTGGTGGGCTGGGCTGGCTTTGCCTAGCTGGGCTGCTATAGTACCAGGCCAGGTGGGCTTTGCCAGGTAAGTTCCTTTCTGTTTTCTATTTTGCTGTTACTTTAGGACTTTATTAAAATGCCAGGGCATTTCCAAAAATCATGAAACTAATCATGGCTACTATTTAGAATATATCCAACAGTAAACATTTTAGTTTATGATTATTTGAGCATTTAAATGCCCAAATGCAAATAGAGTATGATTTAATTTAGAGCCCAAATATGTCATGGAAAAATGTGCATCACCTCTGGTTACTGTTTACAGCATTTTCCATAAATGATGAACATTTTTGAAAGCCATTTGGATTTACTGAAAATATTTTAGGTGAACCTAGTGAATTCCTTTGATGCTAGGGGTTTAGGCAATCCCCATTTCAAGGTTCATAAAAATTTAGACATGATGCATGGAGGCTAATGCAAGACAGGCAAGGCCAGAACTAGGGTTGTGACAGCTCACCCCCACTAAACAAGAATCTCGTCCCGAGATTCAAGACGTGAGGTAAGAAGACAGAGGGAATACAAAGCTACCACGATCTTCAGGATCCAACTGCCCTCATCGAAGATGTTGATTCGCTCCTTCGAATTGATCTCGACGTCCTTGCTTTCGAGATCTTCATGCAACTATGATGACGGAACAGAGGAAACTCGACAGAATTCGATCTTCACAAAGATCAAGCGATACACGATCAACTCATGGAATGAGACGAAAGAACGTCTCTTGAGCCGGGACACAAGACACACATCAGGGGTGAAAGGAAACAGATGTCGATGGCTCAACTTGGTAGGAAACAATTGCACGCTCGATCCCGACGTAGCGAGGAGTTAACTGCCATGATTCCACAACGGGGCACCTTAGGGAAGGTGACACGTAGAATTATTCCCTCAAGTGGCAAAAAGAATTACTTTTGATATAAATAATTTGAAACTCTTTATGCCAGCCTAAGGCAATCACAAACGATCGTTTGAGGGAGTTCGGGAGAATGACACACTCGGGCTAGAATGGACGATGTGGACTACCTTGTTGAAGACAACGAAATGGATGATTTTTGCTTATCATCGGAAATGAACGGGACTCATGGTAAGTCCACCTTTGAAGATGGACCTGGACAGCAACTGCTGAGAAGGGCAGCCCATGGAAAATTGGCACGATGGGGTGCAAGCAGGGAACAAAATGCAACTGTTGGGAATATTCCAACCATCATATCTGCCTGAGATTCAGATCCGATTGGTGATAGGATACTTCAGACTCAGCATGGCTGAAAAGAAAGTTTGCAACACAATTCGACGGGATGGCGTTGCAAGATTCTCGAGGAATGAACTAAGATAGCAAGCTCCAAAATATGAGCTGGTTCTGCTAAACACATGTGAACACGCTGTCCCAGACAAGCATGACCACATAGTAGTCTTATGATAAAACACTACCGAGTTCAGGTGGGGAACCATCATCTAGGGTAACGAAGTCTTGTGCATGACCTAGGATTTGCACAAAAACTCCTTTTCCTTGAACAAATCAATCAGTGGCTTTGTGTGCTAGGGACACATATAGAACGAAGGTTGCAAGTCTCCGAACCACAGAGTACTTCGCACGTATGCATGACCGATTTGGGATGATTCCAAAAGAAGCAACATTGACTTTCTCAAATCCACGACGGCAACTTGCATCAGATGCACATGAATTAGAGGAAGTCACTACTTTCATCCAAACATATGCTTCATGAACGGAACATGAAGGCATTGTTTACAAAGTTTCCAACACTAGCTTAATGTTTAACACGAATCATGGGGAAAACAAGATACTGCTGATGGGCTCAACAGCAACACATCGGAATTTCCATATCACTGGACTTCCACCATCGTGTGAACACGGTGATAGCATTGGTCAGACCTAAAGATGTAATGGTGTATGCTCGAGGGATCAACCACGAGTAAGACAACATTACGAACATCGTTGGTTCTGATTTGACTTGACGATAGCCCATACTCAAATCAAAGATTGGTAAGATAGTAGATCCAACAACTGATCACGAGGGTCAATCGATGAAGATATCATCTTTCTTTAACACACACACACCAAGATATCCCTTAATGATGAACTAAGTCGGACAAAGCTTTTATCTTCCAACTCTCCAAGTTGTTGTTTAGCTCAACCAACTAGCTCAGGGGTATCCAACACAGATTCTTGGAGAAGGGGTGGTTTATAGGAAACCAACTTGATCACAAGCTCAACATATCGGTCAGGGAGCAACCTGGTGATACTTCCGAGAAGATATTCAGAAAATCACGAACCACTGATATGTTACTAGGCTCGAGAACAATCTCGCCTTTCAGCGCAAGACGATATGATCAAATAAGCAAGGGATTGAATAATCCTAACTCATTGATCGAAGAGTGCACCGGAAATAAGGACTAGGTGGCACAATCTATCTTAGAATGATGATTCAATAACCAACACGCTAAGAATGAGAATATTGTCCATTTACTACCAAGAAACTAGTTGCTAGGAGTATTGATTTCACACATCACGGTTCACTTGTCGGTATTCCGGTTGCAACAACACGGAACCGAGGAGCGAATGATGTTGGCGAGAGGTATCACTATGTCAAAAATTCATAAGAGATGGTGCAATTCCTATGATATTCTTGACATAAACAGGGCAATACTCCAAGGTAGATGTCACGACCGATTTTTGGGATATAAATTCCCAGAAAAACGGCCTGTGTGCTCACCAGCCCCAGGATTACTGTTAGCTGATGAGGTACCAACTTGATACAAGAATTCCAAGCAAGGAACAAAAATATGTAGTACAAGACCATTTAGGCCTGGGAGTACAACACTTGGTTTCTAATGGTTGAGGGCGGAAGCGGTTGGAAACATCTGCGTCTATGGGGCTCCATTTCCCACAAGAACAGCTGACCAGGATAACTCCTATCTTCGCGAGGCTGCAAACGTCAACAGCGTAGGTTCCGAGGTTGTCACCGTGATGCTCAACTCCAAGCAAGGAATCTGGCCAAGACAATAGCCAGGGACAAGCCAGTGAGTACGTTTGAATGTACTCGCAAACATTAAGAACACGGGTATAATATATCAAACATACTCCAGGTTTAATAGATGATCATACATCCATCACGAAATATACAAAAAAAAATCATGATGCACACATATGGATAAAAATATACCAAAATAAAATACTGGGTGCCAAACGAGTGTCTGAATGACCCCTCGAGCGGAAAAATGCAGAATAGTAATACTTGTGCCAAACGAGTGTCTGAATGACTCCTCGAGCGGTAAATGCAGAAATAATAATACTGGTGCCAAACGAGTGTCTGAATGACTCCTCGAGCGGAAAATGCAGAAATAATAATACTGGTGCCAAACGAGTGTCTGAATGACTCCTCGAGCGGAAAACGCAGAAATAATAATACTGGTGCC